>NC_142609.1:43099630-43399630 GCF_041222555.1 Hakea prostrata | reverse complement strand
TTTAAAAAAGAATTAAAGAAAAAAAAATCATACTGCTAATGGTAGGATAGTTGAACGGTTAATAATCCAAACTCTCATGGAGGAATATATATTAATAAAATATCTCACACCCCCATAATATAAACTCACAAACTGTAAATAAATAAAAAGAAATCATACTGTAAATAAGCCCAAAAAAAAAAAAAAAAGTCAAAAACTGCCTGTATATTTTTAAACTAATTTTTTAAAAAATCAAAACCAATGTTCTCTCGCATGCATGGGTTACATAATATGCAAGAAAACCTTCCTCTCATATAAATATAAGAGTTTATTAAATGTATCTACTTGACTTTGTACTTGTAGAGGAGAAACTCGAGGAACCCTCCCCTCATTTTGCAAACTTTACAAAAATGTCTTCCATATTAAGCAGTATTAAGGATTAATGTTTACACTAATAATTAAAATTCAAAATATTTTATTAGTATGACAAAATGTACTTAATGCTAAAATGACTAAAATATTCTTTTCATATTTCTCCAAACTACCTAGTACCAATTCTTCCCCTTATGAAATACAAAATTTATCAACTACATCAATATTAAAACTTTAAAATGGACTCTAAGGAAAGGAAAAATAGTTGTAAATATGTAAGAATCTTAAGAGAACCTTCTTGCTTGATTATGTTTGTACTTGCTAGCCCATGCCATTTATATAAATACTTTAATAAAGGCTGAACAATGGATCAATTAATTAGTAGCTCATTTGTCATGAGTAGTAACTTATATGTGAGGATGATTATCAATACACATGAAAATGAATTTTCTGACATTATTACCCTCTTCTATATCATGTATGTGCAATTAATATTGGTATCAGACTTTTGATAATAATTTATCTTTGCAACTCTACCTAACTTTAGGTAGTCTAACCATCTTAAAAAGTCACCCTAATTAATAAAATGTATACAATTCTATGTAGACATACCTAATTAAATTTTAGCTTCTTCGTGGAAAGTTGGTCACATAGCTAACTCAATATCAAACCCTGTTTTCCACAACAAGATCATCTAATTATCAGTATCATCAATCATCTACCATTGCCATTATAATTCAGTAGTTTAGATTCTATTGTATCATCCATCATACGATCCTAAAGTCTTACAAGTGTAACTCATGTCCTAATTATGGAACAACACCCCCCCCCCCAAAAAAAAAAAATAGAAGGGTATCTTAGAGCTTATATCTACTGTGATTGGTGTTTGTAAATCAACAACTAAAGAAAACCCTATTCTTTTTAACAACTTAAGAAAACCCCTTTTTCTTTTTTTTAAAGTAGTTGTCACTCACCAAATCTTGTTTTGATTTATAACAAACATACTTGTTAATTACTAAAATGGTCATTCTATATATCCCGTCTAAAATCCATGGTTGCACAATCCGACCAAGTTCGTTACCTAGTAAGGTTCGACCAGGAGGTTCATGGTAGGACCGACCATATCAAGTTGAAGGAACCTGACGAAGGTAGACTCCTACCATCCATCAATTGGATGAGAGAGTAAGTTAGGTAAAGAACTCTTTATAGAGTTACTTTCCTAGAACAACTCATATTAGAGTCACATGTCGAATATAACTCTATTATCATACACTATATAAACACCTCAGATAAACACTATGGAAGAAGTATTCATATTTTGTGTGATCAATGACTTGAATTCTCTATTGAGTATTTGAGATCAGATCATTGATACTGACTTGCTCGTCAGAGACGTACCTCGACCACACAAGGTCGAGCACGTAATTTGCAGGTTCGTGACAGGGAAGGACGAGTGAGATTTCGTATCAACAATACTTAACATCAATCTTATTCAAATAGACACAGATTCAATATTTTATATATAAAAAATTCAAGAAAAAGCATTTAGATATCAAAATCAACATATGAACCACGATTTCCCTTAAGTGTTTTTTTATTGAGGTAAAATCTCTCTTAGAAATTGAGTATGATCACACGCAGTTACAATCAACTAATTACTCTCTTAATATAATATATAATAATTAAATTAATTAACTAAATCCATTATTCACAATTAACTACTACCTAACCCATGCATGACATACTTAAATACGGCTAAACATAAGACACAAGTAAGTTACACACCACTATTTCATATGGTGGCACACCCATACATCAATTAACTAAGGTATGAAGTTGACTCTCTTCTAAGAAAAAAAAAAGTTGACTCATGGTTCAAGATGATTTCAAACATGATTTCCTACACAAGTACTGTTGTACCTAATGCAATAGTAGTGTTTTTACTTGTGGGTCTCACGTGTTTGTGTGGTTGGGAAGCCATAGGGAGCCGTCTGTGCTCGCCTGACGGGGTTAGGATCCGAACTCAGCAGGCAGGGTAGTATCTACTGTTGCTTAGGTCAGTTTATGTTAGATTTGGTTACAAATGCAACTAAAATTTTGTTGGCCTGACAGAGCTGCTGACTCTGGTTAAAAAGAATCGACAGCTGAAATGACAAAAGGTCAAACAAAAACCTTCTATAAATACCAACCTTAACTAGTAGCAAAAATGCTAACCAGCAACCAACAAGATCAAAAAGCAGTAACCAAGTAGAAGCAAGATTCAGAGATGAGCGAGGGATTGAAGAGAGATTACCAAATATGCCAGGAGATCGGTCAGGGAAGATTTGGTACCGTTTTCCAGTGTTTATTTCCTTCCACCAACGAGTTCTTCGCCTTGAAATCCATCGACAAGCGTCTTCTCACCGACGCCATTGATCGACAATGCATCGACAAAGAACCCAAGATCATGCAGATCCTCCGTGGAAACCCTAATATTGTTGAAATCGTCGATGTTTACGAGGACGAAGCTTATTTTGATATTGTAATGGAGCTCTGCGATTCTTCGGACCTCTTCGATCGTATCTCCAACAGAATTTTCAGTGAAGTCGAAGCTGCTGCTTTGATGTTGCCTTTAATGGAGGCGATCGCTCACTGTCATCGAAGAGGCGTCGCTCATCGTGACATTAAGCCGGAGAACATACTCTTCGATGATCGGAATCGGTTGAAGCTAGCTGATTTTGGATCTGCTGAGATCTTTCGCGATGGTTTACCGATGAGTGGAATCGTCGGGACGCCTTACTATATTGCGCCTGAGGTGCTTTCCGGTAGGGATTACAGTGAGAAAGTAGATACTTGGAGTGCCGGAGTTATTCTGTACACAATGTTGGCCGGAATCCCTCCTTTTTACGGTGATTCCACGGCTGAGATATTCGCGGCGGTGCTTCGAGGGAATCTACGATTCCCAACTCGGAACTTCCATTCCGTGTCACCAGCAGCGAAGGATCTTCTGCGGAAGATGCTTTCGAAAGACGTTTCCAAGAGATTCTCAGCCGAGCAAGTACTTGGTAAGTACCAAAAGACTTCATTTTTCACGTTCTTGATCAATATTTCGCTTTTCTATTATTGGTTCTTACCTTTCAAAATTTTAGGGCATCCATGGATCACATGTAGAGGAGAATCGATGTGAATGACGAATTGAGAATGTAAAACAAAGCACGCTATGGAGGAGTACCAACTTTCCTTCAGATACGCACAGGAATTGTTAAAGGGTATTTTGAGAAGATTCTAAAACCCTTTTCAGTTCAGATAGAATAGGGAGGAATCAAACCCCCCGAAGCACCACAATACAAAATACTAAAAGATACTTTTCTTGAGAGAGCTTCTTCTTCTTCTTTTTTTCTGCTTAGATAGATTGTACATGTGCAATGAACATCTAAAGAACCCAATGCTTGTATTAACTTCAGTTTTCAATAAATGTCTTCTTTTTTTTATTTACCAACCCCGGTTTTCAATGCTTTGCCCTAACTAATCCAGTGTTCTACCCTAGTCGCACACCTGGCTGTGGTGGATGAGTCTTCCAGCGAGGATTTTTTGCATCTACAAGGTTTCAATACTGAAACGCTGCTTACCACTTGGACCAATAAATGTCCTTTTTACTAAAACAAAAATAAATGAATATGAGAAATTTTCAACATTTAACAGGAGAAAAACATATGTCAACCATAAAGATTGGGGACGGATAGAATGAGGGATGGAAAACGGAAAAATGATATGGGAAGGATGGAGGTTCGAATACAAGACCTTCTTGATCTTACTTCTTCCATTCAATTTAAAAATCAACATAATTTAAGTAGTCAAAAACAACCTACCTACTTTTAATTTTCAAAATTGATATTTTCTAACATGTTCGACTCACACGATTATGAATGCAAATCTTCCCCTTATAATACAAAATCCATCAACTACATCAACAGATTAAGACTTTAAAGTGGACTTAAAGGAAAGGAAAAATCATTGAAGTAAGTTTTTGTGTTTGTTCCCAAAGGTTTGTAACAGAACATCCTTGCTTGGTTATTTTTGTATTTGTTATTCCATGCCACGATACATATACTTCAATGATAGTAGAACAGCATTGACAATTAATTAGGAGCCCATTTATCATGAGCTCCAACTTATATGTGGGGATTATTGTGAAAACACACGAAAATGAATTTTTTTTTTTGTCTCTCTTATCACTTTGTTGATCCTATGCAAATAATACTAGTATTTGTTGTATTCAAATTTGATTTCGGCAAAACAATGTTGATTCTTTAAGAATATGATTCAGCACAATCAGGAACAGCAATGACGAAGATTTAAAAGAGCTCGAGCCCGAATCCTATGCATCCGCATGTTTAGGGGTATCCGAATCCGTCTGATTATTAATAGGATGCGAATATGGTATACCCTTTCTTACCGATTATTATCCGTCCGATAAAATTATCCGATTAAGTTACTTATTTAGATTTATTATTTTTATTTTTATAAATTTTACTTATGATATGTGACCTTTTTTAAAAAAAATTCTACTAAAATAGCTACCAAAGTCGCTAAATTCTTAAATTTCAAACATAGATCTCACAAATAGAAAGGTAATGATGTAATCGGATAGTCGAAAACTTGTATTCAATCTGATAGAAAATAATTATTCGATTATCATCCGAATCCGACAGAATATGTCCGAGAATCTATAGGATATTATCCGAATCCATCCGAATATAATAGGATGCGGATATGGATATACCACTATCCGATCCGAATCCGGTCCATTTACACCCCTACCTATTAGGGTATGCTAACTAGGTTTTGCTGATTTAGCTCTAATTCTATCTCCATGTCGCACATTAGAGCCCAATTGGCAGTGAACTCGTGCTAAGATGTAGTTCTCCTATCTATTGTGAATTCTTAGTGGATGTGTTATTCCCGAGATGTGGCAATGATAGTAGAACAACATTGACAATTAATTAGGAATCATGGCCCAACTTATATGTGGGGATTCTTGAGTCCACGAAATGAATCCTTTCGCGCCCTTATCACTTTGTTTTCTTCAACTTTTGATTTCGGCAGAGTACTCTCTCGACCAATGTTGATTCTTTAAGTATGATTCAGCCTCAAACACAGTGACAAACGGGAGAGCTCGCCAACCGACTTGGTTGATAGCCACTCCAATGATCAAAGTTCATCAAAGATCCGCTTACACCATCCCTAGTGAATGGGGTGCAATTTATACATCAATATCAAACTTTTGATAAAACTAAATGAGTTTTTCATCTATGCACACCCCTAAGTTGGTCAAAAAACTAATGGCCCCCCTCTCTAGTGCGCCAAAAACTATGTCCACTCTACTAATGACCATTAGTAAAATTCAACTAAAATTTAGAATATGACTAAATTACCTTTTATTTGTTAAAGTAATTCAAATCCCACTTAACTTAAACCCTAATTTCAAAATTAAAACCCCTATACATAGAGATGGGTGAAAGAATCGTATAAAAAGTTAAGCCACCGTAAATAGAAGGGCCATGTTAGAAATTAACTTCTTTTTTTTAAACAGTAACTATCTTCTTGAGCTTGTCCCATATTGGTGCCTTCACCAACTGCATGTGGGCTCCATATACCTTCCAAGCAAACCCCCACTTGGTAAGTCCGCTTAAATTCATAGGTCGTGCTGGACCCGGTTGTATCATCCATGTCCAAAATTAACAACTACTACCCAAAACCATCCCAAAGTTCTTTATTTATTTATCAAAAATCCATCAACTTTGTTAATGGATTTAGGCTTAACCAAGAGAGTCAAAAAGGGCCCCTAAAAAAATTAATGTATATAGGCCAAAGGCTTTGACCGCTACATGGCCTTGGTAAATTCAACTAAAATTCAGAATACCACTAACTTACTTTTTATTTGTTGAAGTAACTCAAGTCCCTAACTCATGTTCCCTAATTTCAAAATTACAAAACCCCGTATGCAAATAGATTCCCTGATGGAATCGACAAAAAGTCAAGCAACCTTAATAGATGGATTTAGGTTAAAAGAGGAGTAAAGGCAGGTAATTTAAAACAGTAACTATGTTCTCCCATATTGGGCCAAAGGTTTGATACATGGGCTTGAAATAAATATTCAAAAACCACCTACCTACTTTTTATTTAGTGTGAAACTCATGTTCTAATCATGTTCCCCATATCCACAATTACACAACTACGTACCCAAATATTCCTTATGTATTTATCAAAAATCCATCAACTTTGTTAATGGATTTAGGCTTAAAAGAGGAGTAAAGGAAGGAAAATTAAAAAATTAATGTATATAGGCCAAAGGTTTGATACATGGCTTGAAATAAATATTCAAAAACCACCTACCTACTTTTTATTTTCGAAACTCATGTTCTAACTCATGTTCTCCCACATCCACGACTTACATAACTACGTATGCAAATATTCCCTTATGTAATACAAAATCCATCAACCAGATCAATGGATTCACACTTTAAAGTGATCTGAAAGCAAACAAAAGTTGGTAAAAAATATAAGATTCTTATGATAATATTATTGCTTGATTAGGTTTGTATTTGCTATTCCATGCCATTTAAGCATACGTAAATGAATTTCTTGATGCTCTTACCCTCTTGTTTATCTTGTGCAATTAATATTGATGCAAGACTTTTGATAATAACTAATGTTGCTACCCTACAAAACTAATTGGATAATAATCTAATCACCCTAAAAAGCCACCCCAATTGATAGAATGTATACAAGTTTATGTACACATACCTAATTGGATATTATTTTCTTGGTAGAAAAGTTGATCACATACCAAACTTATATCTAAATCAATTTTCCACAAGAAGATCATCTAACTATTGGTATCATCAATCATCTACCTTTGCTACTATAATTCAGCAGTTACGCATGTTTGAATATTTGGTGCTAGTTCTCAGAACCACTGTCTCTTACATCATCGATCTATCTTACAATCCTAAATTTTTTCTAACTGCAGCTCATGCCCTTAATCAAGCGAAAAAAATGGGGCACCTTGGAGCTTATATCTTATGCGATTGTAAACCAACACCTAAAAGAGAAAAAAGGCAACTCAGTCACAAAATCTTGTTTTGATTTATAACAAATACAATTAATGTCAATCTTATTCAAATAGATACAGATTTAGTATTTTGTACATAGAAAATTGACTTTAGATATTGATACGGGAAAATTATGATGAAATTGGGTTTACCCTCGGTTCAACCCTTGACCCTAATCAGGAACAACTCGACCGTTTCAGGTTCAAACGAATCGGGTTTAAGGATAGTGTGCTAAGGAAGAAACCTTGCACTTCCAAAATATAATCACGCACCCTAGAAACTCAGAGTATCCAATCTGTGAAAGAACGGTTACTAACACTCATAGAAGTAGACGATCGTGCAATATGGGATAACTATCACGCCTTAAGCAAAGGATCGTGTGATTAAGGGAAGTTACCCACTACTCCACGAAAGAGGTCTAACCGTAAAGATCTGACGGCTACCTAGATACGCCTCAAACGAGTCCAACGGACGAGATTAGATGGTAAAAACTATATAAACCACAACCTACGTACAAGGAAGGTAACTGAATCGTATTCCATTATTCGTATTCATACATTTGTTCTTCAATTAACCAGAGCATTTGTGATCAGTTCTTTAACTAACTTAGCCTTCGGAGGTGGCCTCTCAACTCCCGCGGTCAAGCCACATCTGACAATTGTTTTGTAAGTTATTAATCAATGATCTAATTAACGGCTGAGCAGATTTGAGACGCATCAGATATCAAAATCAACATCTATAAGTAATTGACTATGACCCATATGCAATTACAATCAATTGATGACTACCTTAATGTTATATATATGATAAGTAAACGAATTATCCACCCATTCACAATTAACAACTACCCAACACATAAGACATAATTAAGATACACAACACTATCATATATGGTAGCACATCTTTATATGTCTGCTATATATTTTTATATATCAATTATTAAATAAAAGGTATAAAGTTGACTCATGGACTTAAGGTCCAAGATGATTTCAAACATGATTCTCTGTACGATTACTGTTATACCTAGTGCATTGGCACCAGATTATGGACCTCAACCATACAGGCTCTCTAAATCTAATGTACATATAAATTAATTTTGCTGACCACCACAGAATTGCTGAGCCTGGTCGAAGAGAATCATCAGTAGCTGAAAGCCTGAAACGACAAAAGGTAAAACTAAAACCTTCTAGAAACAAAACTGGCGGGCTTTCTTTTGGATTTTTATTTGCGGCAGCTGCTGCCGAAGGTCTCGATTGTGCCACATCAACAAAATTTGATTCAACGGTTGGGATTCAGATGAGGAGGGTTTACCTGTAAATATTGATTTCTTATGTTTACATTTTAGTACTTAATTTTATCAATTTACAATTTCAAATCCCTTAGTTACCCTTCCCTCACTTACCCTGACACCCAAAACTCTCTTTCTCATTTTGCCTTTTCACACCGACGCCATTTGGGAGCAGGATTCCGAGAAGCTAGAGTTCTATTGAAGAAGAACAAGAGTTCTATTGAAGAAGACGAAGGTATTGCGACGAGGGTGGCCTCTAGTGTTGAAGGCGGCAACGGCATCTTCAACCTCGATGGCGATGGCTAAGACGCCAGGGAGTGAGTGGAGGCGAAAGAGGCGACGGTGGGGATAGCGGCATCTCCGGCGACGGTGTCGGAATTGGAGAAGGAAGGAGAGTAAGGAGAAGTGAAGAGGAGGTTGAAGTCGCCGGAACGGAGGAGATAAGGAAGCGTGGACTTGGTTTCCGGTGCACTGTGCACATATCGGATTTGACAACGATAAGGCATGCGTAAGCCCCAAGAGAAGAGATTTGCTAGGTTAATGGCGTCAATGCACCAAAATTTTAATGGGTGGAAGCGGATTTAGTGTTGCATGAACGAAATTGGCAAAGACCACTAACTTGAAGCTTGTCTCCACTATTCTTTGTCTGTGTCTCTCCTCTTTCTTTACCCATCTTAAAACAAAACACAACAGACAAAATTATCTTATAAAATTCCAGGAAGAAGAACACCGAAACTTCAAATCTGCTTCATTTGGTCCACGGAAACAAAATTTTATGTTATTTCACCGGAGCGGCTCTGGCTTCTCGGAATCCTGCTCCCAATTGAATTTGCAAATAAGAAAACCCTTCCCTTGCAAAGTTGTGTTTGTTGTACTGCGGCCTCTTGAGTCTCGACCTGTTCTCTTGCAGTCTCAACTCTTCCTCATGCTGTTAGGGTGAACTTGGACGTCTTCTTTTACGCCGGAACCGGAGAGTAAATCTAACGTAGAAATACCTCCTTGATCAAAGGCGTGAATTATTTGAGAAGGATTGATGTCTCTTTCACTTGATGATTAAGAAATTTCTAGAAACCTTGCAACTTACGCTAATAAAGACTAACTCCAATCATGCGTCGGTGTAAAAAGGCAAAATGAGAAAGACAATTTTCGGTCGGTCGGTCAAGTAACTGAGGGATTTGAAGTTGTAAATTGATAAAATTAAGTACTTAAAATATAAACATAAAAAATCAATATTTACAAGTAAACACTCCTCATCTGAATCCCAACCCTTGGATCAAATTTTATTGATGTGGCACAATCGAGACCGTCGGCAGCAGCTCAAATAAAAATCCACTTTCTTTTACTTAAACCCGATACGATTCTGTGCCGTTTTCTCCGGAGCAAAATCACATTTCGTGTTTGAGAAGTACACGGAAAGAATACTCTCCCGAAACGATCGGATTTTGTTAGAATCTTTCCGCTTCGAAACGAACACCAATTTTCTATAAATACCAACCCAAACTACAAGAGAAAAAAAGCTAACTGGCAAACTAAGAAGATCGAAGTATCGAAATCAAAGCGAGTTTCAGAGATGAGCGAGGGATTGAAGAGAGATTACCAAATCTGCCAGGAGATAGGTCAGGGAAGATTTGGTACCGTTTTCCGGTGTTTACTTCCTTCTTCTGGTGAGTTCTTCGCCTTGAAATCCATCGACAAGCGTCTCCTCGCCGACGCCATTGATCGACAATGCATCGACAAAGAAGCCAAGATCATGCAGATCCTCCGCGGAAACCCTAACATTGTTGAAATCGTCGATGTTTACGAAGACGAAGCTTATTTTGATATTGTAATGGAGCTCTGCGACTCTTCGGACCTCTTCGATCGTATCTCCAAGCGGATTTTCACTGAAGTCGAAGCTGCTGCTTTGATGTTGCCTTTAATGGAGGCGATCGCTCACTGTCATCGAAGAGGCATCGCTCATCGTGACATTAAGCCGGATAATATACTCTTCGATGACCGGAATCGGTTGAAGCTAGCTGATTTTGGATCTGCTGAGATCTTTCGCGACGGTTTGCCGATGAGTGGAATCGTCGGAACGCCTTATTACGTTGCGCCTGAGGTGCTTTCCGGGAGGGATTACAGTGAGAAAGTAGATATTTGGAGTGCCGGCGTTATTCTGTACACAATGTTGGCCGGAATCCCTCCTTTTTACGGTGATTCGATTGCTGAGATATTCGCCGCGGTGCTTCGAGGGAATCTCCGCTTTCCGACTCGGATCTTCAATTCTGTGTCGCCGGCAGCGAAGGATCTTCTGCGGAAGATGCTTTCGAAGGATGTTTTCAAGAGATTCTCAGCCGAGCAAGTACTTGGTAAGTACATATAGACTTCATTTTTCGCGTTCTTGAATCTTTCGGCTTTTCCATTGTTGGTTGTTGCCTTTTACTGATTTCTCTCTCTCTGTTTCAAATTTTTTAGGGCATCCATGGATCACAAGTAGAGGAGAATCGATGTTGATGACCAACTCGAGACTGTAAAACAAGGCAAGATACATGGAGAATGAAGGATCAATTCAAATTTTCTTCACAAACAAGAATGGGTTAAAGGATATTTTGTTGAGAACATTCTGAAACCCTTGTTAGTTTCATTAGAATACAAGCCAGGTGGGAGGAGAGAAAGCTACTCCAGTGGAAGGAGGGAGGAATCAAACTCCCCTGAAGCACCACCATTACAAAAGGCTGTTGTATAATGTATACTATACTTAACAGATCTTCTTCTTCTTCTGTTTCCAAGCTAAATGAACTATTCCATATTTGATTTTACTGTTAATCTTTACATTGTGTCCTTTCATTGATTCCTTCTTCTTCTTTTTTTTTATTCCGATAAAATCCATTTTTTATTTTCCATCCAAACCTTAAACCAAATGCAGAACAATTTTTAGAGTCCTGATTTGTCCAACCCTGGTTGAAGGCATGGTTTAAAGTATCATATGATGTAATATTGATATACATTTATATCGTAATACAGGTGATACGATACATGTTGATAATCGTCATTGCTTTCATAAATTCATTTTAATAATTTATCCAAAAAAAAATTGACCTTTTAAAATATGTTATAAGCAGACACATTTGTCGAATATTTTTTGCATTTCCACCTTGAAAATATCAAAGCAAACCAATTGAGTGCTCATAAATTTATATACATTAGAGTTACCATCACGTAAGTTTTTTATTGCGTTTAAATTCTATCAAAACTTGTCAATGGATTTAGTTGGACTTACCAAAAAAAATTTGTAGGAAAGAAAAGAAATATTAATTATTGTATGCAAGCCAAAGGTTCGATACACGACTTGAGATGACTTGAGATTAGAGGGGGTATTTGCAAGATTTTGATTTTAGAAGAGATGCGGTTTGTTTTTCATGAAAATGAAAGGAGTTTATATAAAAAACTCTAAAAGATAAAGGGCTGACAAAAACTCAAAAGAGTAAACCATGAATAGGGATAAGGATTCCAATCAAGTCAGGTATTTTGAATTGTTCTTAGAGTCCAGGTTAGACTCCACAACTACAATCCAAGTATACTCTTTTAGCAGATAAGATTTCTCTCTCCAGAAAATTAACAACAATTATAGAGTTTTATTAGAACTCCATTACTACACTATTAAAATAACCTCTCCTAAGATCTATAAATCAGATATGCACTCTTTAAGTATTCTTTAAACTTGGAGATTGAGTAAGAGGATACTAATTTGTTCGTCGAAGACGAACCCCCCGGTCAAACATATTTTCACAGGTTCGAGCGATCGATCTAGGAGGGACCGAATCCCACAACAACAAAATCAAACAGACAAAATCAGAGACTTGAACAAAAAGTTCTAATAATCACGTTACATCTTTCATGATACTTTTAGGATCACATAAAAATATATACTTCTATAAGTTGTTTTGAAAATATTGTTTTATCCTAAAGAAAAAACAAAACAAAGAAAAAGAGAAAAGGTATCACAGAAAGTATCAAAAAGACGATAAAAACAGCAAAAAGCTAAAAAGGAAAGGGCAATTAATGTACCTTCTCAAATTTGATTTGACTATTACATATTTACATTCCCACTATGTCCTCTCTTTGGTTTCTTTTTCTTTTCTTATTTTGATAATATCCTTTATTTTAGCGTAATTTTCATCTGGACCTCCTGAGATTTGGTCCAAGTCACTTTTAGTCCAGTTTAAGTTTTTTTTTGCAGATGGATCCCCTATGGTTTTAAGAAATGATTAAATAAGGACAAGTTTAACAGAAACGGCTAGTTTAATCATTTTTGTGACGAAAATACCCTTATTTTCTTTTTCGATTTATTTGTTTTAATTTCTTTCTTTTATTCAATCTATCAAAACAAAAAAATAATTAAAAAAAAAAGAAACTTTACCAAATAACTCTCAATCAAAAACGAATATGCAGGTTGAAGCTTCGAAGCCCCACCCTCTGCAATGGTTGAGGTTTAGATTATTATTGAGACTGTCCTGCAAAAATCTAACAAAACTCAAGAAATGTGCTTGCTAAAATCGTGAAACGAAGGGAAAGAACCTGTTTCGGTTTTGGACTTGAAAGTTGAGAAAGAGTTCTCTCTTGACCCCGCTTTTGCAACTCCAGCAACGACTCCGGTGATTTCTTGATTTCACTCAAAATCATAGAGAGGAATCTACATTCAGGTACCCATCTCTGTCTTTCGTTTTCTCTTTCTTGGATTCACCTCTCCCTTTTAATCATAGTAAAGGTATGTCTTTGCTGCCCTAAATTTGTCTTCTTTTCCTCCCTCGTTCTTTCTTCAACTAGAAAATGTATCGGTTCCAGTAAATTTGAGACCAATTAACCCTGACAACCTCATGTATGCTTTGATGGATATATAAGAAGAGGGTTTTTACCTGGCTTGTCGACCTTAGGGTATTGGATTTGAATTTTAGGTTTCTATAGTTCCCAAATGTGATGGGTATTGTATCATGTTTGGTGATTTGGAAAACAAAAAATTACTGGAGATCGAAGAGGAGGACTAAGTTTTTGATTTTCGGCCTTTCGATCGTTCGTTGGTGCAAGCAATTCAGCAAGAAACCGAGGAAGGGAAAAGAACAACCATTGCAGTGGGGCTTCGAAGGTTGAACCTGCAAATTCACTCTCGTTTTTGAGTGAGAGTTATTTTGTAAAGTTTTTTTTTATTTTTATTATTGTTTTTTGTTTTGGTAGATTGAATAACAGAAAAAAACTAAAATAAATAAATTGAAAAAAAAAAAGTAAGGGTATTTTTTTCACAAAAATTATTAAACTAACAGTTTCTGTTAAGCCTATCCTTATTTAATCATTTTTTAAAATCACAGGGGAGCCATATGCAAAAGAAAACTTAAACTAAACTAAAAGTGACTTGAACCAAACCTCGGGGGTCCCAGATGAAAATTACCCTTTATTTAATTCTGCACTCAATTTTGGAGTTCTCCTTTGTCTAACTCGGCTCCAAGGAACCTACCTTTAAAATAATAATAATAATAATAATAATAATAATAATAATAATAATAATAATAATTCGAAACTTAAAAGAACCTCTAAAACTAAAACTCCACGTTGAAAATTGAATTATATCTTAACATATATTAAAAAAAAAAAAATTACTGTTGCCCCTTGTGGTTTGATTTTATTACTATTATAACCCCGTTCTTTACGAAATTACTGTTGTCCCCCTTCCTTATAACGGTGTTAAATAGCCGTTAAATTTGAATATGTAATGTCTAATTTGCCCTTCATTAAAATTAAAAAAAAATCAAAAGACGATGCTACCCCATTTATAAAAGCTAGATTAAATGTCAATTTTACCCTAAACTTCATTTATTTTGAATTAATGAAATGGGCAAAATCCAAATCCGATTTGGTTTCCCACTTTCACTAAACATCATTTATTTTGAATTAAAGAAATTGGCAAAATCCAAATCCGATTTGGTTTCCCACCTTCACTAAACTTCATTTATTTTGAATTAAAGAAATGAGCAAAATCCAAATCCAATTTGGTTTCCCACCTACACTAAACTTCATTTATTTTGAAAATATTTTAAGTGATATTCAGTTTTCAATTTGAGTTGAATTCGATTTTCCTTCTTCTTTGATTTCTATTTGAGTTTTATTCAATCATTCTTTCTTTATTTGGTGGGGTTTTTTTTTTTTTTTTTGAAGAAAACATATTATAACAGTTAATTAAGGGTACTACTGTAACTTGACAAAAGGGTAAATTAGCAAAGAGATAAGTATAAGGGTATTTTGGGATTTTTGAGAAAATATAAAGATGCCTCATCATCAAGAAACTAACGGAACTTAACGGTGGGAGGCAATAGTAATTGTAGACAAAATTAAAGGTTGATTAGTAATTTTGAAAAGTATAGGGGGCAATAGTAATTATCCCTACAAAAAATTATTTAGAAGCTTTTACGCATATGATCGTGTAACAATAAATGAGTCTAACCATGATTTTTGCGTGTACATACCAATGTAAAAATTAATATGAATTGACAAATGATAATATCAATTGAGGTGGTATGAACATAGCTGACGAAGGCCATTAGATAATATTAGGTAAATTAATTCCTCAATAGAATGGAATTTTTTATCTGAGAATATTAAAAGTAAACCAATTGAGTATGTATTAAATATATTCAAATGTGTTACCATCACCTAAGTTCTTTATTTTACTTATAAAAAATCCATCAACTTTGTTAATGGAGTTAAACTTAAAAGAAGATTTGAAGGAAGGAAAAGAAATATTTATTACATAGCATCAATGGTTTGATACATGACATAAAAATAGTCAAAAACTCATGTTTTCTTAGATGTACGACTAGCTTACACAATGGTATACGTATGCAAATCTTTCCCTTACGTAATATAAAATCAATCAACTTCGTCAATAGATTAAGACTTGATAGTGAACACAAAAGAATTGAAAAATATATGAACTAATTTTGTTTGTTTGTTTGGAGAAAGTTCTTAAGAAGACATCTTTGCTTGATTATGTTTGCATTTGTTCATTCCATGCCATTTCCACATACACTCTAATGAAGGCAAAACAATTTGACAATTAATTAGTAATTTATTTGTCACGAGTGTTAGCTTATATGTGAGGATTATTATAAATACATTAAAAAAATATATATTCCTCTGGCACTGTTGTTGTCTTGTTTTAGAGTTTGGATAAGAAGGTACGGTCACCAACACAATTGAGAATGATATTTGTCAAGATCAGAATCTCAATCCAACAATCTTAAAGCATGCTTAATGATTCAGCACATTAATAATGTTAAACCGTCATGATAAGGTTATTTTTGCTTTGGCAAGTGGTAGTAATGAGAAAAGCATTACTCAATTGAAATTATATGCGATCAAGCGTGGCATGGAGACTACTCGTGAAATGCGTATGATGATCATGGAGATTAGGGAGTTTAGGGTAGTTTTTTTATATGTAATTTTGTTCATCATGTTTGGAAGATTAACACTTGTACGGACTTCCTGACAGGTTTCCTTAATACCTCCAAGGAAATCCATTTGTATATGTTTTTCCATTAACTCTTTTTGCTTTTGTTCTGGATGATGCTAACGGTAAGAAATTCTTCAGAATGAAATGTTTTTTTCACTTCATTTAAATCAAAGCTCCCTTTCTCCAAAAAATAATGCTAAACAAAAGCAAAATCTGAGATTTGTTTTAAATCACCTAATACCTCGCACTATAATAAGGCAATTGAATGATATTTGGGGTTTATACTAAAATAACATTTTAATTATTATGTAACACAAAGGTTTGATACATGACTTAAAAATTGGTCATCAACCACCTACCTCTTTTGGATTTTAAAAACTTTCCAGATGTATGGATTACACAATTAAGACGAAAACCATCTCTTTATCTAATACAAATCCATCAACTACGTCAATAGATTAAGACTTTAAAGTAGACTCGAAAGAAACGAAAAATGAAAATTCAAAAAATAAAATAAAAATCTTTTGTTTTTGTTCACAGAAGGTTCTTATAGAACTTCTTGCTTGATTACGTTTATATATATGCTCATCCCTTACCATTTACACGTATGTACTAATGAAAGCAAAACAATGAGACAATTAATTAGACTTTTGTGACTAGTATTTTATTTTTGTCAAATCTAATGAACTTGGAATATTACAAAAAAATCTGTTTTTAATTTTCTATTAACTTTGAATTTGAAATTACCATTTTGCCTATAAATGAAGGAAAATATTTTAAAATTTTTCATTTAATTTTTTTAAATTTACAAAACAACTTGTTGTTCACTTGATTCAATTTCAAAACAGCGATTTGGCTCAGGCTCTCATTCCTGCACTTCCCTATTCACAAGTAGGGGTGTCAATTTTCAACCCAAACCGTTAAAACCGGACCGAACCGGCCTGTTGTAGCCCGAACCGGCCCGAACCGATCCTTAATGGGCCGTAATTGGGTTGAGGGTCCTCAGCCCGAACGGTTTAGGGCTGGCCCGGCCCAGCCCGTTAGCCCGTTAGTCTTTTACATAAATAAAAGTAACATATTAAATGTAAATAATTTTTTTTGGTATTGTTTAAATGTAATTAATGATTCATGAATGGTGTTTGAGACGTTGAGACTCGAGTTTGAGTGGTTGAGAGTTGAGTGTTAACACGTTTAACGGTTTAAGTTTTAAGCTTTAACTTTTTAATTTTCAAATTTCATTTAGTTTTATTATTTTAAAATTTAAAAGTCTTAATTGATAACTCTTAAGTCTTAATCTTAATCGTTAACTTTTTAATTTTCAAATTTCATATAGTTTTATTATTTTAAAATTTAAAAGTCTTAATTGATAATTCTTAAGTCTTAATCTTAATCGTTAACTTTTTAATTTTCAAATTTCATTTAGTTTTATTATTTTAAAATTTAAAAGTCTTAATTGATAACTCTTAACTCTTAAATCTTAATCTTAATCGTGAACGTTGTTTCAGTTTCAGATTCTTTCACATTTTCACTTTTGTGAAATCAAGCATCAGAGTTTCAAATTTCATTTTCACCGTTTCATGCTAATGCCATCACTTATCGTTGGATCTACTTGGAGTCTTCATTATCTATCTTTTGTAGTTTTGTGTGTAAGAAACTAGGATTTGGAGTTGAGGAAAAAATAAATATAAATTTCAATATTGATTTTTAATTTAGTCCAAACCGAATCCAAACCATTAGGTCAAACCGTTAGTCAACCCGAACCCAAACCGCACCAAACCGAAATTGCACCGAAACCGTTATCTTTTAAATGGGCTGGTTTGGGCTGGGGTTTTTTCAGCCCAAAACTGCTCCAAACCGCACCGTTGACACCCCTATTCACAAGATTCAATTTGATTTGAGGAAAGTAATCGTGATGTTGTTTATAAGAGACTGTCCGATCTAGTGGTGAGAGGGGGAGGGAGGTGGGATCTGGAGCATCTATCCAATAGGGTCCTTCCTTCTTTCCTTGTATTCTTCAATTTCTGGTATTTGAAATTGTATTTCGTTTAAGAATTAAGATGAAAAAAGTGCATAGATTGAGAAAAAAAACAAGCTTCGAATCGAGTGAACCAAGAGTTGTTTTGGAAATTTGAAAAAATTAAATAAAATTTTATAATATATTTTCCTTCACCCCATGGTAAAGTGGTAATTTCAAATTCAAATTTAATAGAAACTCAGATTTAGTTTATTGTAATAGTCTCATTTCACCAGATTGTGCAAAATGAAATATTAACTATTTAAATGGACAAACAAGAGTTTAAACTTAATTTAAGTGGGCAGCATAATCAAAAACAGTTAAGAAGCTCATTTGTCATAAGTGCTAACTTCTATGTGAGGATTGTTATTGATATACACAAAAATGAATCTCTTTTATGTCTTTACATTTTTTTCAGTTTGAATTCTCCATTTATTTATTTTTACAACAATTATATTAAATGAAAGAGTTTAAGTCAAAAGACATATACATCCAAAAGGAATCCATAATAAACAAAGGTGGTATACCCCACCAGGATCTATCGAGAGATAACCTTGGACATTCACGTATCCGATATCAATTCCCAAAAATACCGTCTCTTACATCATCAATGGTACTGTTGATACGAAATCATGCTCGTCCTTCCTTGTCAAGTTCCTACAAAACACGTGCTCGACCTTGGAGGTCGAGGTACGTCTCTGACGAGTAAGTCAGTACCAATGAAATATGATCACAACTACTCAATAAAGAATTCAAGTAATTGATCACACAGAATATGAATACTTATTTTCTTATGCCAGCTTGTGATATTTATGTAGTGTAAGATATTAGAGATTGATTTGAAATATAACTCTAAGAAGAGTTGTTTACCTGATTCTTTTCTCTAGGTAGTTGAAGTATAGTAGAAATTCACTTTGATCGGGTAATCTTGGGTTTGTGGTCGGTCCGCCCATAGAACATATGGTCGAACCAATTTCATAGAACTACTAGTCAGACCGTTCAAACCTGTAATTAGGCCAAAATGTAGAGAATAATCATTTGAGTCATTTACACATACAGTGTCTACATCACCTTTCCATCGAAAGAGCACTATGAGTTCTCTTGATTTTTTCTTATCACATTTTATATGGAAATTATATTTAAATATAATATAATAACTCAAAAATAAGACCGCCCATGCACTGATCGTCTGTCCTCACATGATATGGTACGGATTCCGTATACGGAGCAAAGAAGATGTTGTACGGTTTTCTTCGTTGCCGTATGTCACGTATCAACTATTTTTTCTTATCAAGCAAACAGAAGCCATTGGCTGCTTTGTTGAAAAAAAAAGCCAAAAACTAAGAAAACACGAATCTCCAGTTAAACCAAACTACAGCCACCTAACAATTAATATTTAAATGAATATTTCCATTACATTTTCGATTCAAAGGGCTCGACTTCTGTCTATTTCGTAAAAGTATGAAAATATACTTTTTTGGGATTTGGATTTTGCTAAGTTAGTATCACTGACACCATGGTGCTGAATGCATCTAGCTAGCATTGGATGGTGCGCAAGCACTGGCTCCGTCAACGGAGCCCCACCGGAGGCTTAGTATTGTCCACAGGGCTAATGCTTGCATAGGTCGCACTCGATAAAAAGTCCGAATATTGCGTAGCGGGGGGGCGCTAGGTCGCCGGTACTACATCCCCTCTTTTTGTTTACAAAAAAAAAAAAAAAAAACTTCTCAAAATATTATGGGTACTTATAACCCACTTAAATAAAAAGAATTCATGTAGTGGCCATCCCATGCCAATTTCCATAATATCACCATGTCAAATTGTCAATAGCCTAGCAAGATCCACCTTAAACAGTTGTCACACCAACCTTTTTTGTTTGTCTCTGGATTCTCATAGTCGAATATATCAAACAAACAAGATAAAACGAGAGACTTGAACAAAAAGGATTGTAATTTTCGGTTCCTTCACGGAGGGCAATATTCTTTTGATGGAACTGCAGGCTATTAGAAAGGGGCTATTACAAGTTATCCAGCTATACAATTTCTGAATGATTATCTGTTCAGATTCTCCTACAGCAGTGGCGATGGTATTGAAGAAGTCCTCAGTTCCATGGAAGGTGGTAGGCGTCGCAATTCAAAGGTGTTTATTCGAGCATAATTTGCGGGAAGTCAATACTTGTGTTGATTTTTTTGTTGGATTTCTTTCCGTGCCGGAGGAGGTGGTCTTTGATTGTAACCTTCTTCCACTCAGATTGGCTGAGCTTGTTTATAGTGACGCCCGAACTTATTACCGTCTGTAATCTCATTTATAGTCTTTTCTTTTATTAATATTATCAGCTAATCTCATTTATAGTCTTTTCTTTTATTAATATTATCAGCTACTTCTTCCCACCAAAAAAAAAAAAATGAAAGTATCCAAAATGACTATGAAAACAGCAAAAAAACTATAAAAAAAAGGACAATTAATGTACTATATCTCTAATTTTATTTGACAATTTCATTCCCACTATGTCCTTTCTTTGGTTTCATTTTCTTTTCTTACTCCGATAATATCCTTTATTTGATTCTTCACTCAATTTTGGAGTTCTCCTTTGTCTAATTCAGCTTCAAGAAACCTATCTTTAAAATAATAATAATAATAATTCAAAACATTTAAAAAAAAACCTCTAAATCTAAAACTCCATGTTGAAAAAATGAATTATATCTTAATATATAGTAAACTTTTTCTACTTAGAAGCTTTATGTATATGATTGTGTAACAATACATCAGTCCAATCATCATTTTTGCGTGTACCAATACAAAAATTAACATGAATTGACAAATGATAATGTCAATTGAGGTGGTATGAACATAGTTGACAAAGGCCATTAGATAATATAAGTAAATTAATTCTTCAATAGAATTGAATTTTTTTATCCTAAAATATTAAAAGTAAACCAATTGAATATTTATTAAATGTATTTAGATGTGTTACCATCACCTAAGTTATTTATTTTACTTATAAAAAAATGCGTCAACGTTATTAATTGTTTTAGACTTAAAAGAAGATTTGAAGGAAGGAAAAGAAATATTTATCACATAACATCAATTTTTTGATACTTGTTTGGAGAAAGTTAAGACTTTATAGTGAAGAGGAAGGAATTGAAAAATAGTTTAATTAATTTCGTTTACTTGTTTGGAGAAGGTTCTTAAGAGTACATTCTTGCTTGATTATATTTTTGCATTTGTTCATTTAATGCCGTTTTCATATACACTCTAATGAAGGCAGAATAGTTTGACAATTAATTAGGAGTTTATTTGTCACGAGTACTAACTTATATGTGAGGATTATTATAAATACACACAAATAAATAAATAAAAAGTTCTTTTGGTGTCCTTGCTGTCTTGTTTTTGAGTCTGGGTCTTCAATTGATCAGAATAAAAGTATATACTTCCTTCATACTCCTCCACCACAAATTGAAGATTGAATTACCTCTTAATACTTATAAAATAATCATAATTAGGACTTCTAGTGGGTTCCATGTGAACTTTTCTTAATTTGTAGTAGAAAAATATGAGTAAAGTACAAATTTTTATTTGAATTTGATAAGAATTAGGGTCAACACTCCTTATTGTTATCAACATTTCCATCCACAATCTCTTAATCGAAATAAGCCAATTGAACCAGAGCCAGGGTTCAAGCTTGGGCAAAAGTGGTTCAATAGGTGTTTTTCGGACAAAGCACTTCTTAGGGAACTTTTCCTCAGAGAAGCTGTGTAATGAATGCCAAGTCAATGACACACAGCTACCCTCTTGTGACTTCTCGGTAAAGGTGGCAAGAGTGAAGAATTCGATATAATAATTATTCAGTATTCATTTCAGCATTTAATGGACTAAGGATCTTGATATCCCATTATAGATAAAGAAGCTTCTAACTCACTCAAAGCTCTCCTCGAGTCCTGAAGCGGCACCTCATTTGTCCCCCAAATTGAGGGTTGTTGTCAAGTCAATATCAAATAGATTTATCTTTTATTTCTTCTTAGAAAATTATTTTCTTTTTACCTGTTCTTATGATATGCAAAGATGAAAATTTGCTACATATCACCTTATATAGACGAACGGATTATATGAAAGAGGCACTTGAAATTAAGAATCAGAGGATGGGGTGTTCATGGGTTGGCAATTGCAGGTGAAATACTTTCTCTATTCATCTTCAAACAGTCTTGAATTGAAGAAGGAAAAAAATAAAAAGCCCCTAACAGCTGGGCATTGTGGTTAATTTCAATGTTCTGCAAGACCTTCCAGGTTGGGGTCCCTTTGAAGTATGAACTTCTCAGATTAGTTGAACTTTGAAACAAGATATTTTCAGTCTTCTTTGCTGGCTTGACAATCACCTAATATATTACTATCGCAATTGATAATGTATACCATTGTATGTACAAACTTTAGATCATCTCCCCGAATAAGGTGCACAGAGTGCTCCGCGACAGCTATTGACCACAAATTACAAGGCGCTTATATACAGGATTAGGGTTATGGGTTTTTTTTTTTTTTTTTTAACATTTTATTATTTTTTACACGTAAATCCCACATAGTTTGTAATTGTAAAACCATTGGAGGAGCTCTCCGTCAAGAGAGATGATCCACACTCTTATGCACACATACCTTATTGGATATGTAGATAAATGTACACTAACTTATAAAAAAGAAAATAAAAAAAAAATCTTCTATCAATACAAATTTAATTATTTTTCAAAAGAAACATGATCATCAAATATTAGAAGATAAAGGGCTGATACAAAATTAAAAGAATAAAAGAAAAAAATAAAACCCATTTCGAGTGTACCACTAGTTCTTCAGAATTTCATCTTGGCCTTGAAACAGATAAATGAGTAATCCATTTTCTTATGAATGAGCGACACATATTTATACGGTTCAGATCTAAAAATTAAAATTAATTAAAATACAAAAAATTATCTTTTTCAAATCTAACTTGACATATGGTCATTGATAATGAATCTAAAAAATGAACACAATCAAATCCTATAATTCACCTTCCAACTCCCTATCCCTTGACGGAAATTGTTTTAGTCCTGCAATTAAATGCGCATGACCGTCAAGTGAAATTCAGACCATCGATCCAAAATTTTGGTCGATATCTAAATCTCAACCGTTGAATATGAATGAACGGTCCAAGTTGTTTGGGATGATAAAGCAAAGTCTTTCCATGACACATGTATGATCCGTGCACCACAAAAAATGTCTGTCCTCACGTTCTATGCTACGGGTTCCGTATTGAAGAAAAAATCTGTACGGTTTTCTTGGTTGACCAGGTGTACGACAACCGTCTTTTTCTCCATTCGAAAACGACAAAAACACGAAACACAAGAAATTATGAACTCTAACGACCCACAACAAGAATCACGAAATTTGCGGACCAATCAGCCGTTGGATATACAACACGTGTCAAAGAACTAAACTAAACTAAAATGGATATTCCATTTCCACTTAGATTCTTGGAATCCAAAGCATATTTAAAATAGCTTTTGGGATTTCGGTTCGATTCAGTACCATAGTATTAGGGGTAAAGACATGAGTCATCATACCGATATCAACGGTCCAGATTTAGCACATTATTTTTCTTACTAGGGGTTTATACTAAAAATGCTTTTTAATTAAAGGTAGTTTGGAATTTAAAAAAATATTTAACTGTAAAAATAAATGTTAACTAAAAAAATAATATAAAATAAATAAATGATATTTATTCAAAAATTAATTATGGTATATGATATATTAAAATATTGGGTAATTTTCATCTGGACCCCCTGAGGTTTGGTCAGCTTTTAGTCAAAAAACGAAACTTTGCATCGCTTCCCCGCTATGAAAGTCATTAAGGACAAATTATCACTTCATGACTTTGCCCTTATTCTTTTTTTTTAATTTAAACAAAACATGGAAAAAACAAATGAAAAAAAATTCAAATTCAAATTCAAAATTTTGAACGGAATACGATTGTTAGCTTCAAATCAAAGAGTTGTTTAAGATCGAAACATCATGCCAATTCAAATCAAAGAGTTGTTTAAATCGAAACATCATGCCATTCGAATCAAAGGTTGTTTAAGATCGAAACATCTGCCCTTGCCTCGCGTCGCTCGCCCTGGTTTTCTACCCTTCGGCCATTGAATCACTCTTTCTTTCGTCGGTTTCGTTTGTCTTCCCGGGTCTTATCTTCGGCCAGGAATCACTCTTTCCTCGTCGGCGTTTCTTCTTCGTCTTTGCCATGCCGGTGTTTGGTCATGATACTCTTCTGGGGCGAAGATGAGTGTGTTTCGTTCGTTTCCATAGCCATGGTCCCGCTTTGGTTCCATGGGTTTGGCACTGCCCCGCTTCTCCAATCCCCTGTTGCTTCACAACATCTTCGCTTTAGCTGGTTTCTCATATCGCTCCATCCCTTCGCATTCGTTTTTTTTTTCAAACTGGGTTTTTCCTTTTTATTTATTTTGTTCTCGCACTTTGTTTCTTTTTCAAATCCTTGTCTTGTTTCCACTTACCGGTTTTCCAGTAGCGTGGCGGCTTTGTGGGTTCGTTTGGTTGATGAGAAACTTCGTGTTTGATGTTATTGCGTTGCTTGTGGTGTTTGCTCGTTAGAACTGGATTTCTAGAATCACATGAATATTAACTTTTTTTTTTCATTTTTATTTCCTATGTTTTTGTTTAATTGGGTTTTGTCATTAGTGATAATTTGTTCTTAAATTGTTTTCTTGTGGGTGGTGCAAGTTTCGGGTTTTTTGGACTTGCTGCCCCTGGGGTCCGATGAAAATTACCCTAAAATATTTTATTCTAGAAGCTTTACGTATATAATTTTACATGATAGAGAGATTCATGAACGCAATTACAACTTTACTTTATAACATTTTAAAAATCAACATGGATTGATTTATGCTAGTCTTACCAAAATAAATAAATAAACAAATAATGCCACATGAGGTGATCTGGTATCTCTAACTAAAATTAATATATAATGTTAGATAAATTAGTTCTAAGACGAAATATCATAAGTAAACCATTTGAGTACATGTAAAATTACATATATTAAGGCAGATTTATTTCCACAACCTGAGTTCTTTATTTTGTTTATAAAATTTCCATTAACTTTGTGAATGGGTTTAGACTTAGAAGAGGAGCTTGAAGAAGGAAAACAAATAATTATTACATAACACAAAGGTTTGATATATGACTTAAAATTTAGTCAAAAACCACCTACCTCCTTTAGATTTTCAAAACTTCTCAGATATACTAGTTGCACAATTATGTCGAAAACTATCCCCTTATCTAATACAAATCCATCAACTAAGTCAATAGATTAAGACTTTAAAATGGACTCGAAAAAAAATTATTTGTTTTATTTGTTTGTAGAAGGTTCTTATAGGACTTCTTACTTGATTGCGTTTATTATACGCTCATCTCATGCCATTTACACGTATGCTCTAATGAAAGCAAAACAGTGGGACAATTAATTAGAGTGTTTTTTTTTTAGCTAATATTTTATTTTGTCAAATCTAATGTACATATATAAATTAATTTTGTTGACCACCACGGAATTGCTGAGCCTGGTCGAAGAGAATGAATCATCAGTAGCTGAAAGCCTGAAACGACAAAAGGTCAAACTAAAACCTTCTAGAAACAAAACTGGCGGGCTTTCTTCTACTTAAACCCGATACGATTCTGTGCCGTTTTCTCCGGAGCAAAGTCACATTTTCGTGTTTGAAAAGGACACGGAAAGAATATTCCCCCGAAACAATCGGATTTTGTTAGAATCTTTCCGTTTTCGGATCGAACACCAATTTTCTATAAATACCAACCCAAACTACAAGCGAAAAAAAACTAACTGGCAAACAAAGAAGATCCAAGTATCGAAATCAAAAGCAAGTTTCAGAGATGAGCGAGGGATTGAAGAGAGATTACCAAATCTGCCAGGAGATCGGTCAGGGAAGATTTGGTACCGTTTTCCAGTGTTTATTTCCTTCCTCCGGTGAGTTCTTCGCCTTGAAATCCATCGACAAGCGTCTCCTCACCGACGCCATTGATCGACAATGCATCGACAAAGAAGCCAAGATCATGCAGATCCTCCGCGGAGGAAACCCTAACATTGTTGAAATCGTCGATGTTTACGAGGACGAAGCTTATTTTGATATCGTAATGGAGCTCTGCGATTCTTCGGACCTCTTCGATCGTATCTCCAATCGGATTTTCACTGAAGTCGAAGCTGCTGCTTTGATGTTGCCTTTAATGGAGGCGATCGCTCACTGTCACCGAAGAGGCGTCGCTCATCGTGACATTAAGCCGGATAATGTACTCTTCGATGACCGGAATCGGTTGAAGCTAGCTGATTTTGGATCTGCTGAGATCTTTCGCGACGGTTTGCCGATGAGTGGAATCGTCGGAACGCCTTATTACGTTGCGCCTGAGGTGCTTTCCGGGAGGGATTACAGTGAGAAAGTAGATACTTGGAGTGCCGGCGTTATTCTGTACACAATGTTGGCCGGAATCCCTCCTTTTTACGGTGATTCGACTGCTGAGATATTCGCCGCAGTGCTTCGAGGGAATTTACGATTTCCAACTCAGATCTTCCACTCTGTGTCGCCAGCAGCAAAGGATCTTCTGCGGAAGATGCTTTCGAAGGACGTTTCCAAGAGATTCTCAGCCGAGCAAGTACTTGGTAAGTACATATAGACTTCATTTTTCGCGTTCTTGAATCTTTCTGCTTTTCTATTGTTGGTTGTTGCCTTTTACTGATTTCTCTCCCTCTGTTTCAAATTTTTAGGGCATCCATGGATCACAAGTAGAGGAGAATCGATGTTGATGACCAACTGAGACTGTAAAACAAGGCAAGATATATGGAGAATGAAGGATCAATTCAAATTTTCTTCACAAACAAGAATGGGTTAAAGGATATTTTGTTGAGAACATTCTGAAACCCTTGTTAGTTTCATTAGAATACTAGCCAGGTGGGAGGAGAGAAAGCTACTCCTCCAGTGGAATGAGGGAGGAATCAAACTCCCCTGAAGCACCACCATTACAAAAGGCTGTTGTATAATGTATACTATACTTAAACAGATCTTCTTCTTCTTCTGTTTACAGGCTAAAAAAGCAATAAAGAAATATTTCATATTTGATTTTACTGTTATCTTTCCATTGTGTCTTATCATTGCTTCCTTCTTCTCAAAGTAGAGTTACTATCAATCACGTAAGTTTTTTATTGCGTTTAAATTCTATCAAATTTGTCAATGGATTTAGTTAGACTTACAAAATAAATTTTGAAGGAAAGAAAAGAAATATTAATTATTGTATGTAGGCCAAAGGTTCAATACACGACTTGAAATTAAAAGTCAAAAGCCACCTATTTTTAAATTTTAGAGGGGTATTTGCATTATCAAGTATGCACTCTTGAGTTATTCTAAGAACTTGAAGATTGACTAAGAAGATACTAATTTGTTCATTAGAGACGATACTCGACCACATTGGTCGAGCATGTTTTTTGAGGTTCGAGCGATCGATTAAGAGAGACCAAATTCTGCAACAACAAGATCAAACAGACAAACCAGAAACTTTCATGATACTTTTAGGATCACATAAAAATATATACTTCTATAAGTTGTTTTGAAAATAATGTTTTATCCTACATTCCTACCATAAACAAACAACAAAACATTTTTTTTCAAAACAAATAAAAAGAGAAAAGGTATCACAGAAAGTATCAAAAAAACGAAAAAAAGAGCAAAAAGCTAAAAAAGAAAGGACAATTAATGTACCTTCTCAAATTTGATTTGACTAATACATTCCCACTATGGCGTTTCTTTGGTTTCATTTTCTTTTCTTACTCCCATAATATACTTTATTTGATTCTCCACTCAATTTTGGAGTTCTCCTTTGTCTAACTCTCCTCAAAGGAACCTGTCTTTAAAATAATAATAATAATAATAATAATAATTCGAAACTTAAAAAAACCTCTAAAACTAAAACTCCACGTTGAAAATTGAATTATATCTTAACATATATTAAAAAATTATTTAGAAATTTGACGCATATGATTGTGTAACAATACATGAGTCCAACCATGATTTTTGCGTGTACGTACCAATGTGAAAATTAATATGAATTGACAAATGATAATGTCAATTGAGGAGGTATGAACATAGCTGACCAAGGCCATTAGGTAATATTAGGTAAATTAATTCTTCAATAGAATGGAATTTTTTATCTTAAAATATTAAAAGTAAACCAATTGAGTGTGTATTAACTAAGTATTTAAATGTGTTACCATCACCTAAGTTCTTTATTATTTTACATATAAAAAATCCATCAACTTTCTTAATGGAGTTAGACTTAAAAGAAGATTTGAAGGAAGGAAAAGAAATATTTATTACATAGCATCAATGGTTTGATACATGACATAAAAATGGTCAAAAACTCATGTATTCTTAGATGTACGACTAGCTTACACAATGATATATTAATGCAAATCTTTTCCTTATGTAATATAAAATCAATCAACTACGTCAATAGATTAAGACTTTATTGTGAACATAAAGGAATTGAAAAATAGTTGAATTAATTTTGTTTGTTTGTTTGTTTGGAGAAAGTTCTTAAGAGGACATTCTTGCTTGATTATGTTTGTATTTGTTCATTCCATGCCATTTCCACATACGCTCTAATGAAGGCAAAACAGTTTGACAATTAATTAGGAGTTTATTTGTCACGAGTATTAACTTATATGTGACGATTATAAATACACAAAAAAATCTTCTGGCACTCTTGCCGTCTTATTTTTGTGTTTGGATCATGTACCGGTCACAATAAAATTATATACTTCCTTCATACTTTTCCAACACAAATTAAAGGTAGAATGGATAAGAAGGTACGGCCACCAACACAATTGATTTTTTAAAATCACCTAACACCTCGCACTATACTTTTCATAGAATTGCATCTTGATCCATCAGAATCATATAATAATGGAATTCACGTCCAACACGAAAGAAGCAGCTTTCAAAGAAAAGTTTTCTACTCAAAGCTCGGGCACTCTTTGAGGTGTGTAAGTCTTCTGCTTTTGTGACGTGTTTACATCTATTTAGGTGTTTGTAATTGAGGATATATTTCACATCTTTTGCGCTTACTAATTACTGTTGTATTTACAGTTTTATTTCTACGGTTTCGCTGAGATTGACCCATATCTAGTCTGGATGACCATGTCTATTACATGTCGACGACTTTTTTCAAATTTCGGTCCTTGATTTCAAATGTTTCTTTTCAAACCTTGTGTTTCCCTGTAGCTATTGTTCTGAATTTTTGTTTTTTTGTGCCTATGTATTTCTTTCAAGTTTAATAAATGATGTGTTCTTAAAATAAATAAATAAATAATCAACTCTCTCCCCAAGGTTTAAAGCATCGCAAGATGCGATACGATAATAGCCGACATATCCATATTGGATACGTCTCTCCATAAATATATTATGCTATATGATATATTAAAATCTTTCTTTCTAGAAGCTTTACGTATATGATTTTACATAATAGAGAGATTCATGAACGCAATTATAACAAAATCAACATAGATTGATATATAATAGTGCTGCATGAGGTGATATGGTATGTCCAACTAAAACTAATATATAAAATTAAGTAAATTAGTTATTCAAAGACGAAATATCAAAAGTAAACCAATTGAGTACATACAAAATTACATATATTAAGGCAGAATTTCCACAACCTGAGTTCTTTAATTATTTGGTTTATGAAAATTCCATCAATTTTGTGAATGGGTTTAGACTTAAAAGAGGAGTTTAAGGAAGGAAAACAAATAATTATTACATAACACAAAGGTTTGATACATGACTTCAAAATTGGTCAAAAAACCACCTACCTCCCTCATATGTATGAGTTACACAATTATGATGAAAACCATCCCCTTATCTAATACAAATCCATCAACTACGTCAATAGATTAAGACTTTAAAATGGACTAGAAAACAAAATTATTTTTTTTATTTGTTCACAGAAGGTTCTTAAAGAACTTCTTACTTGATTACGTTTATATATGCTCATCCCATGCCATTTACATGTATGCTCTAATGAAAGCAAAACAGTGGGACAATTAATTAGAGTGTTTTTTTTTGTTGGGTCTAGAACTTGGAATATTACAAAAAATTTATTGTTAATTTTTCTGTTAACTTTGAATTTGAAATTACCATTTTGCCTATGAATGAAAGAAAATATTTTATAAAATTTCATTTAATTTTTTTAAATTTACAAAACAACTCGTTGTTCACTTGATTCAATTTCAAAACAGCGATTTGGCTGAGGCTCTTGCTCCTGCACTTTTCTGTTCACACAATTTAATTTGATTTGAGGAAAGTAATTGTAATGTTGTTTTATAAGAGATTGTCCGATCCTGGTGGGAGGGAGGGAGGTGGGATCTAGAGCATCTATCCAACTGGGTCCTTCCTTCTTCATTTAAGAATTAAGATGAAAAAATGCATGGATGGAGAAAAGAAACAAGCTTCAAATCGAGTGAACAAGGAATTGTTTTGTAAATTTGAAAAAATTAAATGAAATTTTATAAATAATTTTCCTTCACCCCATAGATAAAGTGGTAATTTCAAATTCAAATTTAACAGAAAACTAACATTTAGTTTTTTTGTAATATTCTCACTTTACAGATTGTGCAAAATAAAGTATTTACCACTTAAGTAAACAAACAAGAGTTAAGAACCAATTTAAATTGGGAAAATAAAATAAAATAAACTCTTAATTAGAAACTCATTTATCATAAGTGCTAACCAATATGTGAGGATTGTTATTGATATACACTCAATCTCTTTTATGTGTTTACATTTTTATCGATTTGAATTTTTCATTCTTTTTATTTTTTGTCAAAACAAAAAAACAAACAATTATATTAAATGAAAGAGTTTAAGTCAAAAGACTTATATATAAAAGAGGAATCTACAATAAACAAACGGTAGTATACCCCATCATGATCTATCCAGAGATAACTTGCAAGCACCCTTAGCAAAGAAATCAGCAAAGTCATTGTCAAGTCTAGAAATATAACTAAAAGAAATCCTAGGAAAAAAAAAACAGCATTTCAAAATATATACAACTAAACGAGATACATCCAATTTAAAGATGATTGGAGACCTTTGAGAACTCTAACAACAAGTAAACAGTCCGAATGAATATGCAAATCAATCGCTCCTAAAGAGAAACTCAAAATAATGACATCTCTAATGGCTTTAAGTTCAATTAAGGTTGTTGAAGCACTACAGTAGCCACCATCCAATTCTCTATTTAGAAAGGTTGAGAGGAGATATCATATTTTTTATTAGACATGAATGATAAGGATCAAGTCTATTAACCTAGATATTATAAAACGATCATGCGATCATCAATTTTTCGACACAATTGGTTGGTCTTTCAAAAGAAGACAAACCCAAAAAGCAAAGTAATCCCTCCGTGTGATCTTGATATTCATATAAAAAAGACTGATTTGATGCCTAATTATTTATCCACACATACATGCATTAGTGTATGCTACTTTGCCTAACTCTTGGCTAATCTAATCCTGTCGGGTTACTTTATATTATGGATTTATGGTGGGCCCACCACTTATCTCCAAATTTTGAGTTTTATGTTACCATTTCATTATGATATACAAAAAAAAATAAAAAATCAACTTAATTCATATAAGATATACCATCATATATGCACACATACTATATTGGATATGAACTTCTTGGTAGAGGCTAATCAAGCACCTAACTCAACACCTAACCTTACTGATACGAGGAAATAGCCCCGAACCTATTGGACCGGGTTCAATCCTTCGCACTGATTGGACCACGATCGGGATCCACTTTAACCAAATTGAAATGATCGAGCGGGTGCTGCATTTTAGCTATTCATCACGAATAGCCTTCCAAATCTTGCATGGTAGATGGAACTAACTTGTCAGAAGCACCTACCGTCAAGGCGGAGAGGGAACCGTGCGCAGATTGGTAACTACCTACATCCCCGAATATCTAGGGCAAAACCCTATGATCGGACGATCCTCTAAAGAGATTAAGAATCAACTCAACGGTCGAGAATTTGAGGTAAAATCTATATAAACAGATGATCTACTCACCCCAAAGGTATCGGAATCGTTTCCTACAATTCGTACTCATTTTAGACTTTGCATTTAGCCAGAGCAATTTGATCAGTTTAGCGACTGACTTAAGGTTCGGAGGTGGCCTCCCGACCCTAGCAATCAAGCCACATCTAACCTTGTTTTATAGATTATCTTCACATATCCGGAGGCTTAACATTTTTTGAACGCATCACTTACTTTTAGTAACAAGATCATCTACCTATCTGCATCACCTTTCCGGCCGAAAAAGCACTATGAGTTCTCTTGATTTTTTCTTACCACATTTTATATGGAGCTTATATCTACTCAAAAATTATACCGCCCATGCAAAATGTGTGGTAAATAAGACCGCCCACTGATCATCTGTCCTCACGTGATATGGTACGGATTCCGTATACGGCGCAAAAAAGAAGTTGTACGGTTTTCTTCGTTGACGTATCTAACTGTTTTTCCTTATCAAGCAAACAGAAGCCATTGACTACTTTGTTGAAAAAAGGCAAAAAAAACTAAGAAAACACGAACATCCGTTTAAACCTAACAATTAATATTTAAATGAATATTTTCATTAGATTTTCGATTCAAAGGGCTCGAATTCAGTGACGTGATGCCAATCATCAATTGAGATTTCGATCTCGACTGTCCATTCCGTAAAAATTTATAAACATATTTTTTTAAACCGTTAACAATAAGTGTTACGCGTTAATTACGCAGCATCTCAATAAAATCCAGATTCCAAATGATTTCTAGGTAGAATAAAAAAAAATTATCCTAGCTAGCATTGGATGGTCATCAACTAAGAATTATTAAATCTTAACTTCTCAAAATATTATGTGTACTTATAACCAACTTAAATAAAAAGAATTCATGTAGCGGCCATCCAATGCTAATTTCCATAAGTAGGTCCATGTCAAATTGTCAATAGCCTAGCAAGATCCACCTTGAACAGTTGTCCACGCCCACCTTTTTTGTTTGTCTTTGAATTCTCATAGTCGGATTTATCAAACAAACGAGATAAAACAAGAGACTTGAACAAAAAGAATTGCTATTTCCGGTACTTTGGCGGAGGGTAATATTCTTTTGATGGAACTGCAGGCTATTAGAAAGAGGCTACTATAAGCTATCCAACTACACATTCCTCGAGTGATTATCTGTTCAGACTCTCCTACAACAATGGCGATGGTGTTGAGGAAGTCTTCAGTTCCGTGGAAGGTGGTAGACATTGTGGAAGACATCAGAGTGTAACAACGTCACAATTTCAAGGGGGTTTATTTGAGCATAATTTTCGGGAGATCAATACATGTGCTAATATTTTGGCTGGATTTATTTTCGTGCCAGGAAAGGTGGTATTTGATTGTAACCTTCTTCCCCCCAGGTTGGCTGAGTTTGTTTATAGTCACACCTTTAGCATAACTTATAACCGTCTGTAATCTCATTATAGTCTCTTCTTCTATTAATATTATTAGTTACTTCTTCCAAAAAAAAAAAAAAAGTGAAGGTATCCAAATAGACTATAAAAACATAAAGAAAAAAAAAATTTAAAAATAAAAAAGGACACTTAATGAGCTATATATATCTCTAATTTGATTTGACAATTTAATTCCCTCTATGTCCTTTCTTTGGTTTCTTTTTCTTGTCTTATTCCGATAATATTCTTTATTTGATCCTCCACTCAATTTTGGAGTTCTCCTTTGTCTAATTCTGCTTCAAGTAACCTATCTTTAAAAAAAAATTAAACATATATAATTATATATAATTCAAAACATAAAAAAAAAATAAATAAATAAAACCTCTAAATCTAAAACTCCACGTTCAAAAAATGAATTATATCTTAATATATAGTAAACTTTTTCAACTTAGAAGCTTTATGTATATGATTGATGTATTGTTCAACTTAGAAGCTTTACGTATATGATTGTGTAACAATAAATCAGTCCAACCATCATTTTTGCGTGCACCAAGACAAAAGTTAGTATGAATTGACAAATGATAATGTCAAATGAGGTGGTATGAACATAGTTGACGAAGGCTACTAGATAATATTAAGTAAATTAATTCTTCAATAGAATTGAATTTTTTTTTTATCTTAAAATATTAAAAGTAAACCAATTGAATATTTACTAAATGTAATTAGATAAGTTACCATCACTTAAGTTATTTATTTTACTTATAAAGATAATCTGTCAACGTTGCTAATTGTTTTAGACTTAAAAGAAGATTTGAAGGAAGGAAAACAAATATTTATTACATAACATCAATGGTTTGATACATGACTTACTTAAAAATGGTTACACAATTGTATGTGTGAAAATCTTTCCCTTCTGTAATATAAAATCAATTAACTACGTCAATAGGTTAAGACTTTATAGTGAAGAATAAGGAATTGAAAAATAGTTAGAATTAATTTTGTTTACTTGTTTGGAGAAGGTTCTTAAGAAGGTTCTTAAGAGTACATTCTTGCTTGATTATATTTGCATTGTTCATTTCATGCCGTTTCCATATACACACTCTAATGAAGGTAGAACAGTTTGACAATTAATTAGGAATTCATTTGTCACGAATACTAACTTATATGTGAGGATTATTATAAAAACACCCAAATAAATAAATAAAATTTATTTTGGTGTCTTCGTTGTCTTGTTTTTGAGTCTGGATCTTCAATCGATCAGCATAAAAGTATATACTTCATTCATACTTCTCCACCACAAATTGAAGATTGAATTACCTCTTAATACTGACGAAATAATCATAATTAGGACTTTTAGTGAGTTCTATGTGAACTTTTCTTAATTTGTAGTAGAAAAATATGACTAAAGTATAAACTTTTATTTGAATTTGATAAGATATAGGATCAAGACTCCTTATTGTTATCAACATTTTCATCCACAATCTCTGAACCGGAATAAGCCAATTGAATCAGAGTTAGGGTTCAAGCTTGGGCAAAGGTGGTTCAATAGGTGCTTCTCGGACAAAGCACTTCTCAGGGAACTTTCCCTCAGAGAAGCTGTGTAATGAATGCCAAGTCAATGACACATAGCTACCCTCATGTGACTCATCGGTAAAGGTGGCAAGAATGAAGAATTCGATATAATAATTATTGGGTAATTTAATCTGGACCCCCTAAGGTTTGGTCCATGTCACTTTTAGTCCAAAAAAAGTTCTCCTTTGCATTTGGCTCCCCTAAGGTTTCTAGAAAGGACTAGTTAAGGACAAATCATAATTTTGATGACTAAAATATCCTTATGATGCAATGGTCAAGATTATACCATGTATGTCATTTCGATCTAACGGTTTATATTAAAAAGACAAATTATAATTGCAATTATAATTTTTTATTTTATATTCAAGGTTCTTAAGATTTTAAATTTACAAACTTATACCCTTTGGTTAAACTAAATGAAATCCCATTCCGATAAGAAAAGAACGAATTGATCCACAAATTTTCTACGTAAACAGGCACTGCTTAAACAGTTTGTGCAATCTTGGATTGAACAAACAAATTAAGCCAATATTAAATTGGGTATTGGGCGTACGGCTCGGCGGATCTCCAATAGAGAGAAATCGCCTCTAGACCCAATAGTTATAGCGTTCTCTTTGGAGGAACGCAAGGCTTGAAGAGCAATACAAGCTTTTTCCTTCGCAAACCTACTTCCAGACTCAAGAACGCAAAGTTGAGAAGCAGAACCCCTTCTGCAAGAAAAACATGCTTAATACCATCCACAATAGAAACCCTAGAAATGACCGATACGGCATTCTCCTTCATTTCATGGCGGCTAGAATCAAGCAACCGACGAGAGCCCGCACTTGTGCCGGTGATTAAGCGTTCTTATCGTCCTCCTCAAGTAAGCTCGCGAGGAATCCATGGCGGCGCTCCTCGATTCGGATTCCCTATCTGCAAGAGAGTGATCCTTCTTCCCTTTTCTATACCTACGACACTGCCTACCATGGCTTCACCGCCTCTCCAGACGAAGAACAAGCAAAATCCCTCCGCCGATCGGACTTTGTTCTGGGTGTGTATGAAGACTATGTTTATATCCTCCACACCACTTGTACTCCTCAATTCCTTGGCCTCAAAACGGATTCGGGTTTCTAGGCAGGCCATGGGAACCAAGATCTAGATCAAGCCTCCCAAGATCTCATAATCGGTGTTCTTGTTACTGGTGTTTGGCGAGGTCGAGGAGTTTCGACTGCCTCAAATCCCTTCCAGATGGAAAGGCCAGTGTGAATCCTGCGCTTACCACCAGAGAGATTGGCATGGCGACATTTTATGGTGAGAAAGAGCATCTGTGAGGGTTTGGGAGATGGAATAGACGAGTTCTTAGGAAAGTGAGTTAATAGAAAAATAGAGATCCTTGAGATGGATTGGGAGATCTATAACCTTGGTTTTGATAAGAACCCACTTCCTTTGAAACTCTGAACATGCGGTATTTCCTCCATTAAAGACCCATAAACTAATACGATAGTTTCAGTTCTTGGTTGTGGATGTCAGTATTCGAAATAGGGTTTTATTTTATTGTGTAATGGGAATAGGATCTTTGAGTTTTGTAAATTTGAAATCTTAAGACCCTTGAACATAAAATAAAAAGATTAAATTACAATTATAATTTGTATTTTTAACTATAAGGGTATTTTAGTCATCAAAATTATAATTTATCCTTAATTAATCATTTTTAGAAACCTCAGGGGAGCCATATGCAAAGGATCATTCTTTTCGGACTAATAGTGACATAGATCAAACCTTACGGGTCCAGATGAAAATTACCCATAATTATTCAGCATTCATTTAAGCATTTAATGCACTAAAATCTTGATATCTCGCTGTAGATAAAGAAGTTCAAAGCTCTTCTCGAGCTCTGAACCGACACTTCATTTGTCCCCTCAATTGTGAGCTGTTGTCAAGTCAATATCAAATAGATTTATCTTTTATTTCTTCTTAGAAAATTATTTTCTTTTTACATGTATGATCCGTGCAGCACTAAATTGTCTGTCCTCACGTGCTATGCTACGGATTCCGTATTGAAGAAAAATCTGTACGGATTTCGTATTGAAGAAAATTCTGTACGGCTTTCTTGGCTGACCAGGTGTACGACCAGCGTCTTTTCTTTATTTCACAACAAGAATCACGAAATTTGCGGACCAATCAGCCGTTGGATATACAACACGTGTCAAAAAAACTAAACTAAACTAAAATGGATATTCCATTTCCACTTAGATTCTTGGAATCCAAAGCATATTTAAAATAGCTTTTGGGATTTCGATTCGATTCAGTACCATAATATTAGGGGAAAAGACATGAGTCATCATACCCATATCAACGGTCCAGATTTTTTCGAGATTGAGATCTCAATCTAAGAGCCTTAAAAGATGCTTAACGAGATTTAGCACATTATTTTTGTTACTTGGGGTTTATACTAAAAATGCTATTTAATTAAAGGTAGTTTGGGATTTAAAAAAATATTTAACTGTAAAAATAAATGTTAACTAAAAAATATTATAAAATAAATTATATTTATTCAAAAATTAATTATTGTATATGATATATTAAAATCTTTCTTTCTAGAAGCTTTACGTATATAATTTTAAATAATAGAGAGATTCATGAACGCAACTATAACTTTACTTTATAACATTTCAAAAATCATCCCCATATGACTTAAAAATTGGTCAAAAACCACATATCTCCTTTGGATTTTCAAAACCTCTCAGATGTATTAGTTACACAATTATGATGAAAACCATCACCTTATCTAATACAAATCCATCAACTACGTCAATAGATTAAGACTTTAAAATGGACTCGAAAAATTAATTATTTGTGTTATTTGCTCACAGAAGGTTCTTAAAGAACTTCTTACTTGATTACGTTTATATATGCTCATCCCATGCCATTTACACAAATGCTCTCATGAAAACAAAACAGTGGGACAATTAGTTAGAGTTTTTTTTTTTCCTACTTAAGTAAGTAATATTTTATTTTGTCAAATCTAATCAACTTGGAATATTACAAAAAATCTAATGTAAGTATTCTAGTAACTTTGAATTTAAAATAATCATTTTACCTATAATTGACGGGAAATATTTTATAATTTCATTTAATTTTCTTAAATTTACAAAACAACTCGTTGTTCACTTGATTCAATTTAAAAAAAGCGATTTGGCTCTGGCTACATCCATAATATATCATGGAATCTTGAGATCACTATTCACAATCTAGACAGCGTTGAGAGAGTCAGATCGAACATCCACACTGTGGAACCCACTCCGTATTGCTTCTTAAAGCCCAGTTCGGATGCAAAGTAACTCACAAATGAGAATATTGTCCTCCAAAGAACCAGCAGCAATAGCAAATATAATCTTCCCTTCATGGTCTCTCCCAATTGCCCCATACCCGCCTTTACCAGCAGCCACCGAATCATCACTGTTAATTGCCAACCATCTCTCTGGGTGTCTCAACCAATGATGTACTAATGCCATGGCCAACACAAAGCTACAACCAATATTCCATTTGTCAAATAACGCCTGATTGGCAGTTGAATCATTCACTATGCCTCTTCCATGAACCTCCTCCAACTCCGAACATCTGGTCCCAATCGCTTCCATTGCTCACCTTAGTTTTTTGTAATATTCTCAGTTCACTAGAGTGTGCAAAATGAAATAATGATCACTGTTTTTTTTTTTTGGGTAATGAAATAAAACATGAGTTTAGAGCCGATATAAATGGGCAAAATAAAAATAAAAAAATTCTTAATTAGAAGCTCATTTGTCATAAGTAGAAAGTTCTATGTGATCCGGGATCAAGAAGGCTTGTTCAGAGGAGGATTTGCTATCAAGATTCCTCTATGTCATGTAGTAAAGGCGAAAATACGCGTAATCAAAAAAGGTGTAAAGATAGCGTTGGATATGGGAGCATGGCCACTCCAAATACGAATACACCCTCCCTACCTAGGTTGGACCCTTGGACCAGTTAACGAACAAGGATCGATGGGAAGATTAGTTGCTGAAATTCGAAAGTTATATGCTTCTCGAGGCCATGTTAGATTTAGTCATGTGAGACGTCAAAATAACAAGGCTGCTGATTGGTTGTCTAAGAGACGGCTAATTGGAAGAGATGATCTGGTCTTTTTCAATGATCCCCCACAGGAAATGACAGACATCCTTAGAGAGGATTGTCTCAAGAGTTATGCTCTAGTTTGATTTGTTTTGTTTTTTTGGGTATTTGACCCGTTTTGTAAAAAAAAAAAAAAAAGAAAGTTCCATGTGAGGATTGTTATCGATATACACGAAAATGAGTCTCTTTTATGTCAACACATTTTTATCATTTGTCATCACTAATTTTGGTTGCATTTCTCTCTCCTCTTGAATTCTATAAGGATGGATGGATAAAAAGGTACGGCCAACACGCTTGCTTTTTCTGTTTCAGAAGAAGACAAATCCAAAAAGCAAAGAGATCCCTCCGTGTGGTCTTCATATTCATATAAAAAGGACTGAATTGATGCCATATTTATCCACACATACATGCACTAGTGTTTGCCACTTTGCCTAACTCTTCACTAATCTAATCTTCTCGAACTTCTCCATATTGATAGATAAAGGTAACGCACATTAGGTGATAGGCTCACTTCTCATATCTAAATTTCAAATTCTATATAACCATTATAGTAATATATATATCGTTATATACTTGTATATATATACACACATACTATATTGGATATGAACTACTTGGTAAAAAGCTAATCAAATACCCATCTCGACACCTAACCGTACTTTTGGCAACAAGATCATCTAATTGTTAGTATCATTGATTTTCCATCGCTATCCTTACAATTGAATGGTTATGGAGATTCACATATTCAATATCAATTCCCAAAATCACCATCTCTTACATCATCCATCATACAGTGTCTGCATCATCTTTTTGTCAACCATTAAATGGAGCTTATATCTGAATATAATAATAAGAAAACTCAAAAATAAGACCGTCCATATAAAATGTGTGGTAAATAAGTGTGATGTAAGCTTGTACGGGAAGATGATACAATCCTAGAGGTTTACGAAGGTATTTATGGAAAAGAAAGGGACAATAAAGGAATACAAGTTATTATTTTGTTGCCTCATCAGTGACCACCGATATCAAATAACTTGCATGTGTTTTTTTTCTTTTTCATTTTTTTGGAAAACTTGCATGCCAAGCTACAACTCTACAAGGCACAATAGCCCATTGTTATTGGAGGAATTAAATATAACAGCCGTTGGATATGACACGTGTTTGGAGAAAACCACGCTGAACGAATATTCCCCCGAAGAATTCGGACAAAAACCACTCGAAGTGTACTCAAGACTCATACCTCACTTCTATAAATACCTTAAACCCGCTTTCCTTTCCTCTACAAAATCCAACCCAACCAAAACAGAAAGCCAAGAAATTATGAGCAAGAGATTCAACAACGAATACCAAATCTGCGAAGAGATCGGTCAGGGAAAATTCGGTACCGTTTTCCGGTGCTTTTCTCCGGAAACCGGCGACTCTTTCGCCTTGAAATCCATCGACAAGCGTCTCCTCACCGACTCTCTCGATCAAGAATGCATCCAGAAAGAGGCCAAGATTATGCAGATTCTCCGCGGTAACCCTAACGTTGTTCAAATCGTCGATGTTTACGAGGAAGAAACTCATCTCGACATTGTTATGGAGCTTTGCGATTCTTCAGACCTCTTCGATCGTATCTCCAAGCGCACTTTCTCTGATTTGGAAGCTGCTGCTGTCATGTTGCCTTTAATGGATGCAATCGCTCATTGTCACCGGAGAGTTGTTGCTCATCGTGACATTAAGCCTGATAATATACTTTTCGATAATCGGAACCGCTTGAAGCTTGCTGATTTTGGATCTGCTGAGATCTTTCACGATGACTTACCTATGAGGGGGATCGTTGGAACGCCGTACTATGTCGCGCCTGAGGTGCTTTCCGGGAGGGATTACAGTGAGAAAGTCGATATTTGGAGTGCCGGTGTTATTTTGTACATAATGTTGGCCGGAATTCCACCTTTTTTCGGTGATTCCACGGCTGATATCTTTCAGGCGGTGCTTCGGGGGAATCTCCGCTTTCCGACTCGGATCTTTTACTCTGTGTCGCCCGCGGCGAAGGATCTTTTGAGAAAGATGCTTTCAAAGGACGTTTCCAAGAGATTCTCGGCCGAGCAAGTACTCGGTAAGTGTGACATTTCCTGTCACGTTCTTGATTAATCTCTCACGATTTTTTCTCGATTGTTAATTTTTTTTTTATGTTTACCTTCGAATCGGATCTCTTTTAAAACCTCAAAAGAAAGAAAAGACTCTGTTTTCGTTTAAAATTTCAAAATCAACTCCGTTTTTGGTTTCAATTTCTTGATTACCTTGAGTTACGCATTAGTTATGGTTTCTACTTGTTTAGGGTTTAGTGAACACTCACTTTGTAGCGAAAGAGAGTGAGAGACCGAAACCGGCGCCATTCGAACAGTTTTAGTTTCCTATTTTTAGCTTAATTTTTCCTGGTTTATTATTTGTTTACGGTTTACCTTCTGTTGAATCGTTTTGTCTTGGTTGGTTGTAACCGATTGATTCGTTTTATGCGGCCTTTTTTTCGCCCTTTCCATTTGTATCTTGTTTTTTCAGTTTTCAATGACTGACATTGTGGGTTTCTGTTTTAAAATTTCAGGGCATCCATGGATGAGAAGTGGAGGAGAAGCTATGTCGATGACGGCTGATGTAAATTGAGAGTGTAAAGAACATGACTAATATTACTACTTTTTTGATGAAATATAAGTCATATAGAGGATGTTATGAAGCTTGTACCAACCTCACCACTCTGGTCTCTTTCTCTTCTCCCATCAGATGGATGGGACAGGAAGAGATGCAGTAGGAGAATGTAGGAGCTGCCGCACTGGGCAAGCCTGCTTTGGCACTAACTCTTTTTTTCGTTTTTTTCTTTTTGGCCATTTCTCCTTGTGGTAGGCGTTTTACTTGCGGATAGTAGTTGAGGAAGACGATTTGAAGCTTAAAGTCTGTGTAGTGTGTAAATTTGCCCTTATATGGGAGACACGAAGAAAGTTTGAGATACTAGAGATGTATGTCTGTATGTTAAAAAAAAAAAATATATAGATTTGTGTGTATGCATGCGATGTTTGATATGAAATTCACCCTTGCGTGTGTGGTGATGAGTTGAGTTGATGTCAATCGTCTCTTTCGGTTGCTACATGACCCTGTGATGGAGTAGTACTTAGTGAGTTCGAACATGTTAATTAGAAATATATTTGGAACTGATTGATCTTAAACATATTCATAATCTGGATAAAGTAACACCTATGCAACTCTTTCTAGCGAGCTAAGGCATAATGTCTTATGGACGAAAAAAAAGAAGAAGGCATAATGTCCTTGGCGCATATGAGGAACAATTACAAGTGAAATGGTTTATCACTTTCAAAGAATCATCAGACTTCAAAAATGATGTGATCGCTGGCTAAGAAAATACCCTCCAAGAGGCCTGATCAAATAACCACCGCCTCTCCAACTAGAATCTCATATGGACCCTAGGATTACACCTTCACTGTCTTCAGTGTCTTGGATCACTCTACCCATGCCACAACCGTTTGTTTAAGAAGATGAGTGAAGGACGAAATGAAAAACTTAAGAAGATGAGTGAAGGACAAAACAAAAAATTAAAATAGGGAATTAGGGATAGAGTAAGGTAAAGTGTTTTAATTGTAAAATTACATTATATTCTTTAATTTGGTACGGTACCAATTCGGTACGGTTTCAGTATACACCAACGATATGAGTACTTGAAACCGGAACCGTACCGAAGAAATTTAGTTTTAGTATGTATCGTACCGAATTTTGATCGGTGCAGTTCGGTACAGTTAAATAGTTTCAGTATGCAATTGACACCATTAATGGACTGTAAGAGGTGCGATTAAAGAGGAAGAAATAGTTGTAAGTTGATGAAATTACATCAGAAGATGCACCAAATAATGAAAATGGAATTTATTCAGTCCACTTTTGACGAGGAAATGGACCATCAATTTCTTTGTATATGTGTGACATGTGTTTTAACATCATATCAAATGGTTGAAATTCATTTATAAGTCACATCAAAGAGTTGTGATTAATGGATGGGTCATTTCCTTCTCAGAAATGGACAAGGTATTAGCAATTGACAGTGCATCGACCAGTTAATATGCACAAGCATGATATAAGAGGTTAGATAAAAGATTTATGAAAGAATTTTCTTCACTATCTTATCACGATAGGAAGCGTTTAATATGTTGAAATTAGAAGAGAGTTACAAGTGTAATACAGTTTCTGTAGTTAGAATTACAAGAGAATACAATTGAGTTTGAGTGAGATTCATGTTTGTAAATTTGGTGTTTGAGTTCCCAACGTTGCTAACTCTATCAACGAAACATTCAAATTTGGAAGTTTTGAATGTTCCCTGCATGTGACGCTGAGCTTGGATTGTAATGCCTTGATCTTAGTCCTATAATCCTTTAGTTAGGATGTTAGCCAATTAATCGTGACTTGGCACAAATTGCATAGGATGTGACTTCAATATCAGAAGGCAGAGGGTGTTTGGTTGTCATGAAACTGACTTTGGATATTAGTTTGGTTACACCAGATTTGAGACAGGTTTTCATGGAATGATGGGCCACTGGTGGTTGTGGTTGGATAGGAGTGGATGAAGGAATGGGCTGAAGGGAATTTAGTGGATTCGATGGGCTTGATGGAAGTAAAGGTGGGGCTTGTTTTTGTGGGTTGGTTGGCAACGTAATATGGTTGGGTGGACATGGATTTATTGGGCTTTCAGCTGTGGTCCATAATAGCAAAGCAGGGGGCTGGAATTAATTGTATGCTAGGGGGAAGGAGTAGATACAATGGAGGGTGATTGGGTATGGGTACTAAGATTGTGAGAGCGGGTCAAAATGTTGTCATGGGTTACAAGCAGAGGGCTTGGGTGTGTGGGTAGAGAGGTAGGGGATGGAGAATTAGGGCTGCAACGGGCCGGGCTTTTGCAATCCCAAGCCCAGCCTTATATGTTCTAATATGAGCCCATTCTCTCCCTGACCCTAGTTCACGGCCAAGGATTATTGTCCCTAGCCCTAAGCCCTATAGGGCTAAGCCAAGCCCATTCCCCCCCCCCTAATTGGGCCAGGTTGGGATGGGTTGGCCCTAATTGGTCCTAATTGGCCTTGACCCTGGCCCTAACTCTGATTGGTCCTGTCCCTAGCCCTGATTGGCACTGATTAGCCCTGTCCCTGGCCTTGATTGGCCTTGACCCTGATTAGCCCTGATTGGCTCTGACCCTGATTAGCCCTGTCCCTGGTCCTAATTGGCCCTGACCTTGATTAGCCTTGTCCTTGACTCTGATTGACCCTATCTTGGCCCAAGCCTTAATTGGTCCTATCCTTTGACCTAAAATATCAAATGCAAATTCATAAAAAAATATAATAATAATAATAACAAAAGTATCATAAGTAAACTAAAAATAAAATTCATAAAAATATAAGATGATTCAAGCTCATACAAAATGATAAAATAATCAATAAGTTGATAATGTTGCTTTAAACATAAATAAATTCATACTCCATAATTCTATATTGATCTCTGAGTCTCTCATTGCTTTGACAACAGAAATTGAAAACCTCTCCCATTACTTTGGTGATGGAAATTGAAAACCCCTCTCATTGATATCCTTATTCCAAAATAAAAAATTTATTTTCAAAACTTTGTTAATAAGTAAATCAACGATAACTTATTGATATTTTTTCGTAGTTAAAGAAAATTATATTTTAGTTACAAACATAACTATCTATCCTTAATATTTTGTTCCCCCTTCTTCTGAAATATCACATTGGAGGCAAAAGAAAGATGTCAATATTCATGATGAGAAGTTGGATTTAGATTTGTTAGATATTAATTATCTATATACTAAATTTTATTATTTATAATATATTATCTCGCCTTAGTCCCAAAAAAAAAAATCAATGATTTTTTGGAACTAAAAATGACTTAGTTCGAAAAATAAAAATTATCTTAAAAATAATATAAAAAGTGAAATCATAGTCTAATATGATCAAAATGACTAAAGGTCAAAGTCGAGACTTATAGTTATATCAATGTTAATGTAAAGATTAGGGTAAAAATCTAGTACATTATTAGGGTCAAATTAACATTTAAGACTAGAGCCAAAATTAGGGTCAGGATCGGACCAAAATTAGGCGAATGCTTACTACATTGGTAATGAATATATAATTTATTTTTATTAATTTTTTACAAAACATGATCATGTTTTTAAAATTTTGACACGTGTTGATTATAATTAATTCCTCTCTATATGGGTGGAGGGTCTCGACTCAAATCAGGGCCAAAATCATGGGCCAATATCAGGGCCAGGATTAGGGCCAATATCAAGGCCAGGATCAGGGCTAAGATCAAGGCCAAGATCAAGGTCAAAATTATGGCCAAAATCAGGGCCAAGATTTAGGGTCGAGATCAAGGTCAAAATCAGGGCTAGAATCATGGCCAAAATCAGGGACGGGCCAGAGAGTAATCCCAAGCCCGCCCTTGGCCCTAGTTCAGGGCCAGAATATTTTGGCCCTAACCCATCCATTGGGCCAAAATCTTAAGCCCAAGCCCTGTTCGGGCTCAGGGCAGGCTTAGGGCGGGTCAGGGCCAAACTTGCACCCCTATGGAGAATGAGTGTATGAAGCAAAGGGAAAATATTCTTCATCAAGTGTCACATGTCTTGAGATAAATGTTTTCTGACCACTTGATTTATCGAAGTACTTGTATCTCTTATGGTGACTGCTGTAACCTAGAAAAATACATTAGGTATATTAAGTGTCACATTAAGAACTTATATAAAAGATTTCTGAGAGCTTCACTATCTTTTCACGATAGGAAGTGTTTAATTTATGTTGAAATTCGAAGAGAGTTACAAGTGTAATACAATTCTATAATTAAAATTACAAGGAAATACAATTGAGTTTGAGTGAGACTTATCTTTGTGAATTTAGCGTTTGAGTTCATCCGAACATTCAAATTTGTCCAGTTCCAAGAGAAAGACAAAATGACCAAAATCGAAGGAAATGTATCAAATTTTTATTATTTTATTTTTGGTAAAAGATATCAGATTTGAAGTTTCAATTGACGTTTCCTTCTTGACCAAAAAATGATAAAAACATTAACGTTTCCTTATTTTTAGGTATCTATTTGAAGTAAATTTGGAATTTGAAAACTGTGAATTCCAAATTTGTATTAGAAAAGGATAAGAGAGAGGAGAGAAAGGCTCTTAAAACTAACCCTCTCGGCCTCTTCAGTGTTTTCAAGTAATTTTATCTACCAAATTGATAGATTCCATGTATACGCCTGAGAATCGTTCTCATATAGGATACCAACTCTGCTACAACGGCTCTCACGGTAACACGTGGCATTTCAGAAGAGCTCAGCCTACTGTTCTTCCTCGTCAACAATACAGCTATACACCCAGTCATTTTCTCTATCTTCATTTTTTTTGGTAAATTATTTCTCTTATCCTATATTTCTATTCCACTATTTTCACTATATAAATGCATAAACCCTTCACTCTTATTTGATCAGTTCCACAGTCATCTCTCTACTTTGTGTTCTTCTCTCAGTGAAGAAGTGAAGTGAACAACCATGGAGTGGTCAAGAACAGCATTACTTTCTGTAATGTGCTTGATTTTTCTAAGTGGGTTTTCTGCATTCGCTACAGAAGTTACATATGATGGAAGGGCAATCAAAATCAATGGACAGAGAAAGGTTTTCTTATCTGGATCAATTCACTACCCTCGTAGCACTCAAGAGGTGATTTTTTGTTTAATGGGTTCCTTTTAATTTCTTAATCTCTTTATATTTTTTCCTTATTTTAAATTTTTCATGGCTTTTCTTAATCTATTGATGTGTAATGCACCAGATGTGGCCAGATTTGATTAAGAAAGCAAAAGAAGGTGGTCTTGACACCATTGAAACTTATGTTTTTTGGAACATACATGAGCCCATTCGTCGCCAGGTTCTTCTTCTCTTAAATTTTATTTCTTTATTGTTGGAAGAAGAAAAATTTACTATGATTCTAATATTCATTTTCTTTTGCTTTTTTCAGTATGATTTTACAGGCAACAGAGACATAATTAGATTCCTTAAGACTGTGCAAGATGCTGGACTCTATGCTGTTCTTCGGATTGGACCTTATGTTTGTGCTGAATGGAATTATGGGTAAATCATCTTTTGATGATATATATTTATTATCATTTATTTTGTAATTATATATTAATTCATTGATTAAAAAAATTTCCTTTTTTAGAGGATTTCCTGTGTGGTTGCATAACTTGCCCGGAGTTGCAATGAGGACAATGAATTATGTGTTTATGGTAATCTTACTAACTTTTTAATCCACTCTTTTTGCCTTTTTTTTTTTCTTTCTTCTTTTCACAATTATGAAATCATTGATGGTTAAAATTATAATTTTCTTTCTATCCCTTTTAGAATGAGATGCAGAACTTCACCACTTTGATAGTGGACAAGGTAAAGAAAGAAAAGCTCTTTGCTTCACAAGGAGGACCTGTGATCATTGCTCAGGTTTGTCATAAATACATCTCTAGTAGTTCTTTCTCAAATTCACACTGTTTATTTAAAATATTGTGATAGTTGTTAATATTTTGATTATATTATTGTTAAAAACAGATTGAAAATGAATATGGTAATGTGATCTCAAATTATGGAGATGCTGGAAAACAGTACATGAACTGGTGTGCTAATATGGCTGAATCCCTTAATATTGGTGTTCCATGGATTATGTGTCAAGAAAAAGATGCTCCTCCCCCAATGGTAATTTTGCAATTTTCATCTATGTTTATTTTTAGATTTCATTTTTGCCTTTCTGCAAATCACTAATGATTTTGACATTTATTTTTGAGTAGATCAACACTTGCAATGGTTGGTACTGTGATAATTTCACTCCAACCAACCCTAATACTCCTAAGATGTGGACTGAGAATTGGTCTGGATGGTGAGTTCTCCATTCTCTTCTCTTAGACTCAAATTTAAATTTTCTTTCTTAAAACAAGAGAGCAGAGATGTTTTTCATGGGGATGAGAGAGATAGATTCATGGGAGAGAGCTGGTTTAGACTACAGTCAAGAGAAAGCGAAATCACACATATCAAACCATGCAAATCATCAGGTTTTGTTCACATTTTTTACAAATTTCAGGTACAAGAACTGGGGTGGCAAAGACCCACACAGGACTGCTGAGGATTTAGCTTTTGCAGTTGCTAGGTTCTTTCAAACTGGTGGTACTTTCCAAAATTACTATATGGTTAGTATTTTTCTTTTAAATTTTTGGGCCAAACTACCGCAGCTTCTTCTTCCTTCTTATAAGATTTCACTGATAATCTCTGCTAATTTTGTCAGTACCATGGTGGGACTAACTTCGGAAGGGTAGCAGGAGGTCCATATATCACCACCACTTATGACTATGATGCACCTCTTGATGAATTTGGTAATCAAATCAACCTATGTTTATATGCTTGAAAATATTGATTTCTGTTATTCTATCTTTCACTTCTTTGGGAATTTAATTATAGGAAATCTGAATCAACCCAAATGGGGACATCTTAAGGAGCTACATCATCTCCTTAAATCAATGGAGAATGTTCTCACATATGGAGATTTCAACACTACTGACATGGGAAATTTTATCTATGTGAGTTTCTAAAGTAGACTTCCTCACTGAATTGTTTTAATTTTCTGAATTATGAAAACCATAACTCAAGAGGCTCTATCTATTACTACAGACAACTGTGTACAACACAAGTGAAACATCGAGCTGTTTCCTTGCCAATGCCAATCAGAGCAGTGATGCCAATATTATTTTCAGAGGAACTCAATACACAATCCCTGCTTGGTCTGTTAGTATTCTACCAGACTGCAAAAATGAAGTCTACAACACTGCCAAGGTTAATGCTCAAACTTCCATAATGGTGAAGAAGCCAAATGGAGCAGAAGATGAACCCAGCAGACTCAGCTGGGAATGGAGGCCTGAAGATGTTAGGGGTACCGCCCGTCATGGAAAGGGTACCTTCTCTGTAAATCACCTCTTGGAGCAAAAGGCTGCATCTTTTGATACCAGTGATTACCTCTGGTACATGACCAATGTGAGAATTGATGAACAAGATCATATCCATGGTCTTGACATGACCCTAAGAGTGACCACTACAGGCCCGGTACTTCATGCCTTTATCAATGGCAAACATGTTGGATCCCAATGGGCTAAAACTGGAGGGTCTTCTTTCATGTTTGAGCAGATGATCAAGGTCAAATCTGGTGAGAATTTGATCGCATTGTTGAGTGCTACAGTTGGGTTGAAGAACTATGGTCCCTTCTATGACACTGCGCCAAGCGGAATTTTGGGACCAGTTGAATTGGCTGCAAAGATTCAGCCTGATGAGATACTAATTAAGAACCTGTCAGCATACAATTGGACTTACAAGGTTGGTTTGCAGGGTGAGGACAGGCGGCTCTATGATGTCCTATCTCACAGGAGATGGCATACTGAAAATCTTCCCATCAGCAGGATTATGACTTGGTACAAGGTATGTAACTCACTCTGTTTTACAGTCTATCATTCAAATTATTTGCTTTTGTATCTGATTATAATACCTCTGTTTCTCTGTTTTCTTGGGGAGTATATGCAGACTACCTTCAAAGCTCCATTAGGAACTGAACCAGTTGTGGTGGACTTGCAAGGTCTGGGTAAGGGTCAAGCTTGGGTGAATGGTCAGAGCATCGGTAGATACTGGCCAAGCTTCCTTGCTGATGAAGATGGTTGCGACTCTACTTGTGACTACCGCGGTAGCTACACTGACTCTAAGTGTGTAACAAATTGTGGGAACCCATCTCAAAGGTATTACCATGTACCACGCTCCTTCCTACGCGAAGATGAGAACACACTGGTCTTGTTTGAGGAAATGGGAGGGAACCCTTTATATGTAAATTTCCTGACTGTTACTGTTGGGTCAGCTTGTGGGAATGTCCATGAAGGGAAGACACTAAAGCTGTCTTGCCAAGGTGGTAGAACCATCTCCAATATCCGTTTTGCAAGCTTTGGTGACGCTCAAGGGGAATGTGGAGCCTTCGAGAAAGGTACTTGTGAGGCTTCAAATGCTTTGTCAGTCATCGAGCAGGCCTGTGTAGGGAAGGAGTCTTGTACCATTGTGGCTTCAGAAGCAACCCTAGGCTCAAGCAGCTGCAACAGTGGCATCGCCAAGAGACTTGCTGTGGAGGCCATCTGTTAATGGAGTAGTCACTATTTTTTTTGGAACTTCTATTTTTCTTTCTCTTTTGATGATTTTAGGTTACAAGAGGAGGCAAAAACCAGAGCACAAGAAACATAAAAGATTGTGTCTTTAAGGTTCATCTTAGATTGTAAGCAGGTCTCCATTTTAGTCTAGTCCCAAACTGTTTAGGACTTTAGGTGAAATTGCTGATCATGTAGCTGCTTTACCCATCTTCAGCATTGAATAATAAAAAATAATTTCAATAACTCGGGCATTTAACTTTATGAGAATGTTGCTTTCTCCTAGACCCCATGGATTCTAGATAGAGGGTATTTCCCAAGGATCTGTAATATTTTTATGCTCTTCTCATGTTAATGAATCAACCATCTCCATCTCCAGTACTTTTGTACATTCGTATGGGTCGTGCTGTGTTTCGATGGATGTCATTCACTCAATTTATCCATGTCCCGGCAAACTTGGGGAGGCCTGAACAATTTACTGTTCTTCCAATCCAATCCATCAAAGCCACACACCTTTCTCAGTGAGACCTCTAGTAGAAGCAGAACTTAACAATTTACAAGACCAAACCAGGGCTAAGACCAAGCATCCTCTGGCCAAAGCATTTGAGATACAAATGCATCTCAAATGCTGATCTGATCAAGCAAAAAATAAGACAAAAGTGTTTTGCTAAAACCCAATTTCATTTAGTATATACCAAAAGTTCCCAGATCTCAATATCTAGACATGGGCTTCCCCTGTTCCACAGGTTCTAGATTATTTAACAATAAAGATGTCATTTGCATCAGAGACAGACCATCAGCAATTAAAGGAGGGAAGCCCTTTCCCTTCTTAACCAACAAAACCTATTAGATGCTTATGCCAAACCCTTTTGAACCACAGGTGTTCCTCAGTTTGCACGGTCTCGGATGACTTCTAGGTCCATCTCCGTAGGGTCTGTCGCCTGAATCTCGTAGTGGATACCATCAAGCTCTCGCCTGAACCTGTCCTTGGAGGTGGCATACAACATCTTGGACCGGATGCGTGAAGTTGAAGGTGACCTGCCCAGTTTGTACACCACAAAATGAAATGAAGTGATTAAGTTTCATCAAAGCAAAATTCCTTCTACCACAGACTAACAAGTGGTGACAGAATCCAGCTTGGAATCAAGTAACAAAAAACTTGAACAATACAAGATAGCTAGACTACTTGTTTCCATGATGAAAATTTTCCAAGAATCCCACTTACCAAAGAAAAGTAAAGGGTTCCTGGACTGAAAAACATAATTGAAAAAAGTGTGTTCAGCCTATAAGCAAATTCATAGCCTTGTTGATAGGCTAATCTTAAAGGACTAGGGAAACAATGATTCGTTGAACAATGCAGAAAAACCACCACAATGCCCCTGCTCTTTCTTTGCACTCACTAATGATGACATATTTTACAGGACAGCAAATGGGAGAACCAGCAGCAAGTAGGAAGGAAACAGAATAAAAACTCTTATGTACTGAGGCATTGAATATAAGCATTCAGTTGAAGAGAAAGTAATTTTAGGACCAAGCTCTTATTCAAATCTCTGACCAAGAGTTTGTCATTAGGAGTTTCTGTCAGGAAGACCTAATTTTCAAATCACACAATCCAAGTCCAACCATCAAATTCACCCCATAGTTGGATGAAGTACCCTTTTCCTCCCCCTAAACCAAACCAACCCCCAGCCCTTATTCTTGCTAGAATCCCTGAATCCTTCATTTTTGAATTTTGTACAGCCAAACCCTAGTCTTAAAAACCTGAGTTTGGCTCTTATTGTATGCTGGAAGACTCCAAGGTATCAGTCTAGGACTAAATTATCAGGTGGTCAAATATGCGTGCTATCCAAACCTACTCATGGAGGAGGAGACAGTGATGACTGATGATAATGGTGGTGGCAATGACAATGATGGTGGAGGTAATGGAAGGTAGTGAACTAACAAGGGGTATTTGGGACCTCAAGAGTATGACCAGAGTTAGAGATGGTGCAGGAGCTGAACATCCAACACAGGATGGAACCACTATATACATCCGTCCTCATGTGCAGGCTACACAAGAGGGCCTCATCCCAGTTTTGACCAGCGGCAGATGCGTATGTTTTTTGTATGGATGCTGATAGCTTGACATTCTTGGGAGGCATGAGTTTAGAGGACAGCTTAGGAAGTGGGCAACCAACTTTACCAGCAGTTGGTCAGTGTACAATGCAAACTGTCATCTCACTAGCATGGGGAGCATACATTATCATCAATTCCTTGTTGAGTATGAACCCCCACTCAAAAAGACATATTGGATCACCGTTGTCAACAGTTTCTTCTCCTACCCGTTCAACCTCCTGTGCACACTGTCAACACCATTGAACCAAGTACTAACTCATCGGCTAATTCTTAACATTGCAGTGGTTTGTACCTGTATGATAAGCTAATTGCAGTATGTAGACGTGCTGTTTACACAGCAGCTGTAGTCCCGTCAAAGAATTGAACAGGTGAAGTAGAAGTCAAAGATAAAAACATTATTGGTAGGAACTAAAGAATGTGCTGCACAAATACTTGAGCACAAGAGAATTTTATACAAAAGGCTCGTCTAGGTTAAAAGTTCCTCATCGCTTAAAAGAATATGCCTACAGGAAAAACACAAACAGAAATGTAACTACGCATGAAAATGATCTCACTTTTGTCTTCCAATATCTACGTTTACCATATCACTTATATAATACTACTTCTGAATTCTAACTCTCTAAGATTGTGGCATGAACTATAAAAAGTGTGTAATAATCAAAGTACCAACCATAAACCTGTCACCCAAACAAGAACAAAATCAAAGGAAAAAGAAAAATGTTGAAAATTATACACCAAGGAAAGTCCAGACTGAACAGCCACCCAAGACACACAGGTGACTGCTGGCTGAAACAACAGGAAGCACACTACTATGATAATTGTGCTCATTGTGAATAGCATCAATCCCACTGATCAACAAGCAGAAGGCAATGCAATTAAGTAAACATGATAGATGTAATTTTGGAAGTGAAAGTATAATATGAAGGGATCATCAAGTGACGGGACATTTTGACAAGTATGAAAGAACCATCAATGTCTCACCCTCATAAAATTAAGCATTTTTATACACTGAAGAGAAATATGCATAAATATATTAACATTTGAGCTGAATTCAGAAGTTGAGGTTATAAAGAACCTGAGCCTTTAGAACGAATGCTAAATACTAGACAATACAACTTCGCTAAGTCGGCATTGCAGAAGAATGATAAACCACAAAGTCATGAAAATCGAAAAGAGGATATGATGATTCCACTGCGTTACTATCCTACTGTCAGGCACAAAATGGAAAACAGAGTATAGGGCTTGGGGTAAAAGGAGAAGCTCACCATGCAATGAAGAAGATCTTGCTCTTTTGGCAATTCTCGGAGGTGACAAAATCGAAGTCATAAACCGCATATCGGCAATCATTCTCCGGCAGTGCTGCTGTGAAGTCATCATAGCTCTCAGCTGGGCCTCCAAGCTTCTCAACCACAACTTCCTTCTTCTTTTCATCAATCTTAAAAATCACATAACGGTGCACCTTCTTCCTTTTCAGCTCCAAAAATGTGTTTTTACTGTGATCAGCAACTCCCATGCCAGAAGATGCATTTGCCTGCAAATGAAAACTTAATAGATGAGCACTCACTCCAATTTGGGTTCAAGAACATAGAAACCCCAAGTGCATCATGATCCATGCACTCTACATGATTCAAGGTTTTAATAGCGGAACAGTCATGCATGATGAAAGAGAGGGAGACATGAGACAACAGAACACATCTGGTAGAGTGCTTAAGGAGACAAAACTTTTCTGCACCAAAAGGGGCGCAGGACTTTCACCATTCGTTACCTAATTTGGTGGAGGAGTTAGTATCAGATTCCCTTTGCAAAACTAAAAACCAGATCCCAGATCAAGTCTCCACACTAACATAGCGTACAAAAACTGCGTTAATGCTAATGATCTTTGTACGATTCACTAAACACCATCGGCATAAGCAGTAAACAATCACGATATTCACTGAGATCTCCCCTAGCGTATAGACAGGAAGAAAACAAACTTTACAGTACAGTATAATAGTAAAACATGGAAGAGCAAATCCAGCGCTTAAGCGGATAATTGCATAAAGTGCTGCACATAATCGTTTCAAAGAACGAAAAAAAGAAAGTGACGATCTGATCAGGATCTGCCCATGTTGGAGATCAAAACACAATGTATTCCAGATATAGATGAAAATATAAACTTACAACACAATCGAACTCTCAAAATACAAAATAAACTACTTCTCGGAAGTTGCATCATATCTAACCACAATTTCAGAGAAAATATCACTCCCAAAGCCAAAGAACTGAAATTCCAGGGTTAGAGTAAGGGTTCAAAATCTTACCCCTCCTTTGAACGACATGGCCAAGAATCTTCAACAACGATACGATAAAGCAGAAGAAAACTATAATTAGAATGATAAACCAGCAAGGTGCTGGTTTTGGTCGGGAGAAACTGAGATTTAAGAGGCCCTCCTTGAAGAGCTTTGCAGTGGATATAAATGGTGAGAATGTGAGAGACAGAGAGAGAGAGAGAGGGAATAAGAATTCAATAAAAGAATTTTGAAAAATATTATCTTTTAGCTGGATGAGAAAGAGTAGAGAATCCGGGCGAGTGGAAGTTCGAAAGCGAAGAAGACAAGAGGCGCGTCGTTTCCATGAAAAGACCGCCAAACCAAAGAGTGTAAATTCTTTAAAGCGACGTTTCGGTAATCATAGTTGCGTGTTTTCCACCTTTGTTTCCGGTACGGCTCGGCGGTACTGGGAAGTCTTAATGAGCTTCACCAAAAAATATAAGTCTCAATGGGCCCATATGTGGGCCTTTAGGTGGGGCTTTGAAACCTTGACGTCATACCATGCCAACGGAGGAGCAGTCGAATCCGGATCATCACCCCCGACGGGGAGCACAGATACGGTTTTTCAACCACAAAAATGGTGGGTCCCACCTCTGAAAAATATTTAAAAAAAAAAAACTCTCATCACCACCCCTGGCCCCTTTGTATTTTGTGGTGGTAAGCCGTCGGTGTGCTCCCAACAAGGTCGCTGATCCGGATCCGAGCAGTAGGATGGTTAGGAACTTGACTTCTCAGTGGAGAGGTCATGGGTTCAACTCCTACCGGCTGTATATGTAATATCCCTATACCTATATATAAAAAGCACCTTTGTACCCAAAAAAAAAAAAAAAAACTGAAGAACACCCGAAGTTAAACCTCACATAAAATACATTAAAACATATTTATATATACAATAAATATCTTTTCTGTCCATATGCTCAAGCTTTTGGATGGACGATGTATGATTACTTGGTATTTCACAAGTAGACCTATAAATGGATAGCTGAAATTCGTTTTTGAATTCGTCTTCGAATTTGTTTAAGGGTGTTCGTATCCGAAAATTTTCTTACTGAAAAATATCTATATCCGTCCGCAATCAAATTCGGATTTGGATAATTCCTTATTGGATCGGATAATATCTAGATAAAAAATTATCCGGATAGAGTAAAGTATTTTCTCTAAAAATGGATGATAATCAGATTTGGGAATTAGTAATCAATAAATGGGGTAAATGGAAATCGAAAATTATCCGGTTAGAGTAAAGTAAAAACATTTTTCTCTAAAAAGGAGTTGATAATCGGATTCGGAAACGATAATCGGTAACCATAAATTGGAAATCAGAAATCAAAATAAATAAAAAATGACAATCACCAATCAATAATTGAATAATTTATGGGATTATTATCAGATATCCGATAAAGTTTCGGATTCAAATTTGGATGCTTATTGTAAATTTCTGTCGGATTCGGATTCGAATACTAGTGTATCCGAGCCAAATCCAATCCATTTATAAGTATATGCATATGCAATGTACCATCTGTCCATCCATATAAGAGGTCTGGGCAGATGATATCTTTGAGTAGAAACGATTAAGATTTGCATGTGGCTAAGTCTAGATCACCTCCCTAATTTGGGGGAGAATAATGTGTTCCACCTGATGCTTTTGAACCACGTGGTAGTGGTAGGGTCCATGTGTAGACATCGAAAAAACATAAAGATAATAATCTCAATGGCATCTATGTGTGCCCCACTCTTCTACTGTGTGGTTCAAAAGAGTCGGAGCCTCCAGAGATTCCCTGGGACCCACGGTTCACGGCACAGGGAACCGCAGGAATAAGAAGCCGTGGATACTTGAAAAAAGCCTTACTTTTTTGTAACCAAAAAAAAAAAAGGCTTACTTTTTAATGGGAACGGTGCGTGATTAGAACGCTATTTGCTTGGACCGCCACGTGGATATAAGTCAAAAGGCCAAAGCCATTTATGGTGTGGGGACCACATTTTTTGTGGGAATAGATACCAGTTTTGGATAAGCATTGAATTATGATGGAGTATCATATGACTTCTTTAATTCGAACCGACCATGTGCATGGGTTGTACAAAAATTGATGGTCTTGATATGCCTTTCTTTCTTCATTTGATTTTTCAACGGTTGCGATTCACATTGAAAGCGTTTTCCACCCTCCGCGTATTTTAAGACGAAAGCTTTTTCCGGTCTATCTTTCAAGGTAGTCATTTTTTTTTATTATTTGATTAAATTAAGGTAATCAATCATATTTACATCATACTTACTTTGACTACAATAATCACAAGGGTTTTGCTTAGTTGATAAAAATCAATACCATGATTGAGCATATGTGATATTATAACTATAAACAACTTTATCTAAGATGGCTTATGTGAAAGTATTTGGCAGGGAGAGTAGATATTCTAGAAAATGGTTTAGATTTGCAGCATATCAATTATCAACTCAGTGTCAGATTTAACCATCTCCTTCCCCATATAAAATTTGAGTAGAGGTCATTTAATATTCTGAAAGATAAAATATAGTCACAACACCGGGAAAAAAAAAAAAAAGCTGGTCACCCTTCCAAGATTTAAGATTTCTTGGTACCACCTTCTGTAAAATGATTTTCCCCCAGTGGGAAATATGGTCTGAAGTTCAACAAATATGGTATGAGAAAGAGAAACAGAGACAACAACGCAGAGAAAAAATATAACCCAAAAGAAGGATAAAATGGAAGACAACTGGATGTTTGTTTTGATGTTTGTATCAAAACATACACAAATCCCTGATCTTCCATGATTAGGGTGACTACTTTTAACTCTAATTTTCATTCAGTTCAATTTACTTTACAAATGGGAATTTGAAATTTTGTATTTAATTTAACCAAATGTGGCCTGAGCATTTCCAACAAGGTACTGTGAATTGAGTTTCATACTTGCATCCAAAGAACTCTTTCTTGAAGTGCATTCAATGGTTGTCTTGGAAGAAACTCACATGCTCTAAAGAGAAGGGACGCCTTGGGTTGCGAGATCCTCTCTTTCACAATAGAGGCTTTGCAATCAAAGGCTGCATTGAGGTTACTCCGTGAACCTGATTTACTTTTTGGGAGGATTATGAAAGCAGTCTATTAGCCTAACTTCTCTTTTTTGGAAGCTAGGTTGGGTAGTAAGTAATCCCTCTTGGGGTTGGCAAAGCATTCTTCAAGGGAGGAGAGTTTTACTTGAAGGTCTACAATGAAAGATTGGCAAGGATAATAAGGTGAATGTAAGCACGGCAAGTTGGGTACCAAGAATTGATAGAAAGATGATTTTGAGAGCCCTTTAATTATGTTGGATCGAATATTCAAAAACAGGAAGAGCTTCGAATCAATCTATCTATTTTCCCAAATGAGGATGGCATTTTGTGGGTGGCGGATAAGAAAGGTATGTTCTTACAGGATGAGGAGGAGAGGCACCAACCATCCTCTGACTTCTAGGGTGGATGCATGGAGCAGGGTCCCACCCAAAGTATGGAAAAAAGTATGGAGCTGTAACACTCTGCAAAAAATCAAGAGTTCCTTGTGGTGAGCTGTAGCAAATGGATCACTTGTGGGAAAGCTTTCAGAAACAGCAATTGAAGATTGACCCATCTTGATCTTGTTGTGGATGTGAGCTTGAGACAATTGAGCATGTTCTCCTCCATTGTCCTTTTGCTCAGGCTACTTGAGTTGGTAGCCCTCTTTCTATTACCTTTGGTTATACTGTGGAAATGAGCATTGAGGATTGGATTATGCAATGGAAAGGCTTCTATGGTACTAATAAAGGAGAGGGCAAGAAACTTGGAGTGCCTTGCATCATTCATTATGTGGAACTCTTTGCTTGGCACGGAACAAAAGGGTTCTTAACAAAGGTAGCATTCAACCACAAGAGGTTATTGAGAGAGCAACCCGATGAGCATAGCAATTCATGGACAGCAGGTAAACCGTGTAATTTACATTTTGAAAACCCCCCCCCCCCCCCCCCCAACAAAAAACAAAAAAAACAATAAAAGAAAGAAGAAGAAGAAGAAGAAGAAGAAGAAGAAGAAGAAAAGCAAGCACTAATCCATTAATGAGCAATAAAATGGGGCTGATATATTGAACCATGAACTGATCTGATGCTACTCAAATTGCCAAGATTTAACAGATATACAAACCATTCTTTTTTTTTGTGCAACTCAATACTACCCCTTTATACATTTCCATTTTCCGATTTCTGGGAGGGGCTTTTTTTTTTTTTTTTTTTTTCTGGTTTTTCTGTTTGTGGAGGGGGTTGTAAACAGGAGGGGCTATTTAAGTTAATGCTGCTAATAGGTTAAAATGTCAATTCAAAACTGCTGTTCAGCAGAAGCATGAGTTTCTTGGATGTGGAATGTCCCGATCTTCAAGGCCTCTCACGAATGCTCTGACTGCCAGGCGCTCTGAAGCATATGTCATGAAAGAAGCTAAGACGAGACCTCCTACAACCATCAATCCTAACCTGTAGAAATCAAAATAATCTTTTAACTAAATACTCTGTGAGCATGTTCTTGCAGGAAGAGTACTTCCATATTTATGGAAAATTCTGCTTTCCACTACCCCTCTAAAAGAAGATTAACGCTGTTTAAGTTCACTACTAAAACCCTTCATGACACAGAATGCATAAAAGATGTCACTGACACTGAAATACCAATGGAGAAGCAGAGATGGTTTTTTCCCAGCCCTAATATGACATAAACAGGTTGACCAAAAAAAAAATATGACATAAATAAGCAGAGAAAAATACAAGATACCACAGATGATCTGAGACAGAAATTGTTGCTTTTAGTCATTCTTATCTTGGGAGAAAGGGTCAGAAACTAAGAGGAGAACACAGCCACAATTAACCAAAGAAGCCATTAATGAAGCACTTAAAAGATTTGTAAGCAATCAAGCACTTGATACCATAGCATGTCGTCAAACTACCAAATAATCCAGCCATTTTACTTTTTGGGGGGCAAAGAATTGGGTTCAATGAGTCCAAAATCCATTCCAACTAGAAAATCAATCAGGTAGTGTCTAAGAAAATTTGTACTACTATGCTATTTTGGTGAAAGGGCAGTCCAAAATGGGTGCATCGTGCATTTGATGATCTAGAAGTTAAATAACACAAGATCATGCTTTCATTATAAGACATGAAAATTGAAGCATTGGTAAAGGCTGTGTGTTCAGGAGGTTGCATATTTAGAATGAAATGATTCTTTAGACACGTTGACACTTAACAGCAACACTGAAGGAGTTAGATGTCTTTTCCAGAGAATTACCTCACAAACAGTGCAGTTACCCCAAAAAGATATGGGAGTGAAGGTGCAGCTACAGCCAGAAATGCCATCCCTAAGCCATAATACCATGTAGTAACATCAAAAGCGGATCCCTGCCGTTGATGACCTGCATCACAAATAAAATATCTCTCATGCATTAAAGAATGCTTTCTGAAACATTTGTGGGAACATATTTACTTGAATATATGCCCATAGATCAAAATAAAATAAACCTTTTCCAGAATCATAGTCAGAAGACTCAGGGTAAGAGGGATAACATCCTGCTTGAGCAGCTGCCATCTTTCCCCATTGATAAATCAAATGAAGATAACCTCCAAACAAAATGAAGAAAATGGTGAACGTCCACTCATACATCAACAGTAATCCTGTCCACGGCATCACCTGCCGGGGAACAATCACAAACGCAAGTGCCAAGGAAACCACAGCAGAAATGAGGCAGACAAAAACAGAGACTCCACCTAGATAAGAAGGTATCTTGGATTGCGTTCCATTCGACAACTGGTGAGCATCACAAACAAAGATTTTTAACAATACAGAGCAGCAGAATTTAGCAAGTTTGCTTCATGGTAATGAAAGAATGGAAGAGAAACCCATCAATTTGGTTTCTAAGCATGTTTATGAATACACAATGTATCACTTCTTAAACATGCTTAGAAACCAACGTATCACAAGCAACATGGTTTCTAAGCATGTTTATGAATACACCACGTATCACTTCTTTCTTAAAAAGAAAAAGATTGTTAACTAAAGACTAAACCAAGGAGGAAAAGTGACCTGCACATTGGAATCAACACCAACAGTTGAATAAGACAGTCCACCACCAGTTCTATATTTGCAGAGAAGATGTCTGAATATATTACACACTGAGCTTCTACACAGTACACCAAAGAAATCCTTCCGTATCTGCATCAGAATCAAAATGCTTTTGGCACCTTCAAGCATCCAATCTTTTCTTGGTGAAATTTTAACACAGAAAGTAAATCCTGAAGCAACTAACCTGAAGAAATGACCAGTAGTAAAAGAAAAGCAGAGCTAAAAGGGGAAGAAGAACTAGAAATTTGACTAGAATATTGTCTTTTGGATTTCTGCCTCCTCCTGTTCCTGGAAGAGATTCTTCAAGGTGCTCTCGAATATTCTGCGACATCAGTTGAGATAACCAATTAATTGCAGGTGCATTGTTTCCTCAGTTCAATTCCTCTAATGCCCCATAAAATATTATGTGGATAAATTCCCCAAACAGACCAAAGCAAGCATAAACATACCACACATTACAATCTGTGCTTCCAAAACCAATAGACCCAGACCTTTACATGCCATACATAAGCTAAGTCATGACAACAGAGATTTCAAGTCTGAGAGTTGCAAATAAATATACATAGACCTCCATCAACCCTCCAAAAGTACATATGGATTAAAAAAACCTTGAAATTTCATTAATCATAAATGAACAAAAAGGAAATTTGAAGCAAATACCTGCCAATGGACAACAGGATTTACAAGCCATGCTGTCCACCAGTCCCATGGTTTAAGGGGGCCAAGTGTGTAATGAATAACCCGCAGTTCTTTCTCATCTACCATCCACTGCATATAAAATAGGAAGAAAAGAAAATCATCAAAAATGCAGAGGGGGAGGAAAAGAGTTATAATGGCCAGCATGATGGAAATCAAATGCCCCATCAGAGACCAAAACTTATCATGGTATCACTAAAATCCAGTTTGAAACACAGTGTTTCAATAAATATTCAGGACATTTTCTCATTGAAATGCAAGTCCCATTATTCACTATTGGTAGATGTCAGGGTTACCTACAGCATCATCAAGAAACCTATTCAATGCTGTGTAGGTGCCACGTTAGCTCAGAATATGTGCATGAGTGGATCCATAACAAGTTAAAGCATCAAATTCACATATGAAGTAAATGTCAGGTTAATGAGGAAAAAAAATAAATAAATAAATAACAATTCCTCTACCTAAAACCATGACTAACAAATTCTCAAATTATTCAATTCTTCTCCCCTTTTTCCCTTGTCCTTCCTCAAAGAAACTTAAATCTGTAACTCAAAGTTAAGTCCTCAACTCGAGCAATGCAGCAATGATGACACAGATCCCCTCTCTTTCTACCACAGTTAATGTTTGGAAAGTGTGATCAAATGTGGCCAGTGGCCCTCAAAATCTTTTTTCAAGCCTAAGCATCATTTGTATCAATCCTCTTCTCTGCACAACCTGATTGGAGACTACAACATTTTTCATACCTTAGCACTCTTTGGCTATCTAATGCAGGCCAGGTTTAAATTTAGGCCACATTTTAGTTTTGGTTGGGCTTCATTTTTGAGTTGTATCACTGTAATGGACTGAAATATAAAGCCCAAAACATGGAGTTTAAGGGATGCGCTGATAAATATTTTGTTTTAGTGGGTCTCAAGTTCAGGTTCCAATTTAGAAAATTATCTTAGCTCTCCAACGGTCAAAACTAATAGTTAATTTTAGGCTAGAAAGTGCAATTAATAAGGCGAAAGAAGGATTCTTAATTGATAAGAGATGAACTGAGAAACTGAGTGGCTCTCTTCTGGCTCCTACTAGGAGATATGTTTCTCTTTTTTTCGGTGTGCTCTGTTATGTACTCCAGAGCTCCTTTTTAATAATTACTCTTTAAATTGTAGCTGCATGTCCAGGCCTTGGTGCAATGGTCAGGTTGCTTCGTTGTGACAAAGTGGTCATGGGTCCAAATCTAGAAACAACCTTCTTGACAGTAGGGGTAAGGCTGCATACATTATAACAACCCCAAGACCTCAGTTGCTGGAACCTCGTTTACTGGATTTGTTGTTCAGAAGAGAGAAATAAAAAGGAAATTCTCTGTATGTTCTCATCTTGCCCACTCTTTTGAGGTACTTGCTTGACTTGGTCTCTGTTTTAGTATACCATTCACTGCCCTAACAAAGCTACAACTTTTTGAGATAGTTAAATTTTCACTAAAGTAGAAATCTTCCACTGTTCAATTTTCAAAAATTATACTGCTGCTTTAGTACACCTTTATGGGATTACATCAATTCTAACATCATCATCACATAGTGGGTGCTGTAGAATATATTGGGAAATCTACCAGCTCACAAAAGGAACATAATAATAAATAGTACACATCTATCAAAATTACAGGAATCTGTACCTTATTGGCCAGCATAAATAAGCCAACATCTGCATTAAACAAAGTGGAAAGCCGCTCCATTTCAGGGACTGGTCTAGAATTTGACACATCAGGGGATAAGTTTGGCTCGAAAACATGTGCATTTGCAAATCCAATATAGTATGAATTCAGAAATCCCTGATCCCCTGTTAGCAGAAAGCAAAGTTATGACCATGCAAAAGAAAATTTATAACTGAGAAAAAAAAATCTTCAGGAAAACTCATCTTGATTAAATAGGATACTTTTTTATTCACAGGGTACCTCTTGAGTCTTGAAAGTTTTCTAATAAGAAAGAGGAAGAGAAAAGCACTTGCTAAAACATCAATGGGTTTTTCTGAAAACCCTAAGTGAAACCCATACAAAACTAGGATACAATACAATATTCACAAAGAGAATTGTGCATACCTTACACCAACATATGCTAAAAAAGATCAATCCAAAACCTTAAAATAGAGTGATGAAGCCTTCTCCAATCCCCTTGTCTTTTTTTTCTATACCTCTTTTTTGTGGAGAGAATAGAAATAAAAGACTTGAATAATTGGAGGGACCCCATCATAACTATTTATAATAGTATTCCCAAACCCTAATCCACTTCCACAATAGACTGATTTGACCCATCTCAAATGGATTTGTAGTGCATTGGCCAATGTGTTGAGACCCCCATAGATTTTTAACACCAAAAATTAATCCAAGCCCACATATTACCTAGGATAAACCTAACAATCTCTCACTTTTGCTACATTAATTACTTTGTTACAATAAATCGATGTGGCTATAGAATCTCAACCACAAAATCTGTCATTAATCCTTGATTCAGTTAACAAGTCTACGGACAGTAGCTGAATATATGCCTCATTATATGACACATGTTTTTCTATCAATCACAATAAGGGAGTCTACTTACTAATTGAACTTAAATGAGGTAAATAAACAAGGAATATCCAACAATTGTGATCACATAAACAACATTATTCCTCGTAGGTCCTTCATCATATCCTTGAATATCGTCATATTCATAGAGTTGCTTTGAACACCCTCACATTTAAAGGCCAAACATACGTTTTGGCCCAAGGCCATGGTCAATAATCAACCGTAAATTATAACTAAATACCCCATCAAGACAATGGTAAAACCACAATTCCAACAAATAATAACAAACAAAGCACAATTAAAAGCATGCATGCATTAAAACATCCATAAAAGAAAATTAATTTATTCATCAAATATAAAATTTATTATCATCATCAATTTATTAGCTCCCACTAAGTTCTCCCACTAAACAAACATAAATTCAATTAAAAATAAATCGTAACATCAATCAAACTACCAAATAACAATAAAATAATTAACTAAGTTCAAATTTCATAATAGATGAAAACTACTAAAAGAGATAAATTCAACCAACGCTTCCATCTCTTAAACTATTCTTTCTTCCCATCCTTGTTGTCTTTCTTCTTCAATCAAGATTTACTTGCATTGCAATCTTTTTTTAAATGTCCCTTTTGATCACACTAATAACACATAATATCACTAGGGTTCTTATTTTCTTTGTTAAATGGATGATACTTATTTTTCTTGAAAATTTTTTGTTTGTTCTGGTGCAATCCACTAGCAAATGCCTTGTTGTCGTCAACCAGATTTACATTCTCAATCTTTGTCATTTTCTTATCACTTTCTTCTTAAGCACATATAGAAATGAGGTCTTTCATGGTGTGTTCCTATGTTCGCGGATAAGTGAAGTTCTAAGGGTAGCATATGATTTTGGAAGAGATTTGTTAACAAGAACACCACAAAATAACGAATAGAAAAAGAAACAAAATGAAAAATACTCACACACCAATGCAATGCGGTGTGCTACATCCACGGGTGAAGAGGAAGAGCTTTTTCACTATGTGGAAAAAGTACAAAGGGAAATCTCAAAACCAATCGCCAAAAGTGGCGTAACAAAAACTCTCACCCAAAACTCTAACCGAAAATCTCAAATCTCTCAATGATGTGGTAGGCAAATATAAGATACATAGATATAAAATCCAATCGAGTAAACGAGTCGATCCACACCCCCTCCATAAGCCAAGATCAGTGGTGGGATCCGGGCTTGGGCCAATCGGTATTAGCCCCTTCACTTCCACCACAAATCTCCAAAACTGGGTCACTCGGGTCGCCTACCAAAATGTGTCAGTGTGGGTTGATCTTCGAAATTGAGTACAAGAATCCGGGTCACAACATAACAAGATTTGATAACAAGATGCACCAGAAATTCATTATTAATCATTGTCCCAGATCCTTTAGCTTATTTATTATTGCAGACATCTCCAAAAGATACTCTTTAACACTCCCTGTACCGTCAAATGTATATGAAATCAACTTGAACATTAGTTCTCCTTTCTCACCCTTTTGTGATAACTCCTTGCTTTTATCTCTGCAAGATATTCTACTACAGTGTCCTTCATTTCCACACTATCATGCATAGACTTAGGGATTGACTTTTCTTGTTGGTTGTCATTCATTCTTTATGCTTTAGTTTCTCCTCATTTGTATTTGCAAGAGGTAAGATCGAGGGCTTTGGCTCTTTAAAAACCACATCATAGTCAAGCAATTCTAGTATAGCATTTAGTTAATCAACCCATTTTTTATAGTTTTTCCTAGTAAAAGCAGGGATTAAAGCCAAAGCATTAGCTTGAATAAACATCTTTAAGAGAGAACAAAAATTCAAACAAGCAACATACGTAGGAGCACAACAAAAGCATTCAAGCAACTATATCATAATCACATGAAAATAAGAAGCACATGCCACCAATAGATATACAAGTATGAAAAATCACACGATACTGAACATGCTAAAAGACATCAAACTTTAGTCAACATAAGCCAACTAAGTAACGTTTCAACCTTAGGGTAAAAATGTACAAGACCTCACATGTAATCTTTCAATTACTGCGAGATGGCAACAATTTTCAAAATTTTCCTCCACCTTTGGGTGATAAAAGACCCTTAGATTATGCATCCTAAAATATCTTGATGTATGGTACCAACCACCTTTTACCAAGATGATAAGAAACCCCTAGACTTAATGTATCACCCACCTTTTACTTGAAGGCAACAACAATCCTCAAAAATTTCATCATTTTGGATAGATGAAACTCTTCAGATTATTGTTCTCCCCTACTTGTGTGCATGTACTACGAAACTTGGATGACATTACTTTTGGGCTAATGTCACCACACTTTGAATACTATGGCAGAATAGAAGAGAACGAGATGCCACTTTGGTGGATTACACCCCTCCTCTTACTATCCCCATCCAAAATTTGTAGTCAAAGTGCGAAAGTGTGCACGCTATAATATATAGTACCATACATAATTGATTTTCCATCATTAGAGGTGTTAATACATAATAATAATTACAAAAACAAAATTCTAAAACATATAAAACCCAAGACATTAATTATTCAGTTCTAGAATAATATTGTGGTATGAAAACAAATTCCACAAATCCTTATATAGCACAAAACAGCTTCAAGAAACTTTTCTGTAGCACAAAACAATTTCTAGAAATGATTCTATTGTCATTTTATTTAAGAAAATTGTTTCCTTTTTCATTTAAGAAAACAGAAACTATAATTCCAACCAAACAAATTTCTGTTTATATTTTACAATTAGAAATATCAAAAATAAAACCAAATAGATTTTATTTTAAATCTTTATTTGCCACCGACGGGTGTAGGTGGAATCTCTGGCAACCCCATGAACCTTCTTTTTTTTTTTTCTTTCTTTCCTCTTAAAAGCTTCAAAAACAATAAAGGATCGTCCTTTAAATATAAGAAAACTTAGAAGAATTTTACGTTTTCAAGACCAATGTTCAAAAAAAAGAAAATCACTAAAAAAACCTTCATTTTCAAATCAAATTTGACCCTTCCAGAAAAAAAAAAAAAATCACAAATCTAACATTTCAAAAAATAGAATTCCTCCGTTTTTTTCAAAATTTTTTGCTCTAAGTTTTATGGTTTCCCAATAAATTAAAAGAAAAAACAAAAAATTTGTTTGGACTCTAGATCTCACTAGAGTTAGATTTACAAACAAATTGATAAAAAAATTCGCAAACAATGAATTACACAGATCATCGTTTATCAATTTAACATGAAGTCCATCTACTCATGAATTACAACATTATTTATCAATTCAAAACAATATGACTTCAAAGATCATTATAAGAAGAAAAAAAAATTATTCTCATCATTTTAATTAATATCTTATGTTCAAAATAACAAAAGTAAATGATCAAGATAATAGCATACAATGAATCAAATTGATTCTAATTTTGTATGGTCAGCTCTAATACCAGTTGTTAGAACACCCATGGATTTTTCTCAAAACCCATACAAAACTAGAATATAATATAATATTTATAGAGAAAATTGCACATACCTTACACCAACGTATATTGAAGAAGATCGACCCAAAGCCTTGACACAAAGTGATGAAGCCTTCTCCAATCCCCTCGTCTATTCTTCCGTACCTCTTTCTTGTGGAGAGAATAGAGCATAATAGACTTGAGTTATTTGGGGGGACCAAATCATAACTATTTATGACAGGATTCCCAACCCTTAGAATGGCAATGCATCGGCCCACTATATTGAGACCCTCATCGATTATTAACCCCAATAATTAATCCAAACCCACATATTATTTAAGAGAAACCTAACAATCGGCAACCCCATCCAAGATAATATGTGGGCTTAGATTAATTAGTGAGGTTAATAATTATGGGGGTCTTAACACATTGGGCTGATGCATTGCCATTCAGTTTGAAATGGGCCAAACTTATATGTTGTGGTAGTAAACTAGGGTTTGGGATTGTTGTTATAAATAATTATAATGGGATTCCTCCAATCACTCTAAGTCTTTTGTGCTCTATTCTCTCCACAAGAAAGAAGTACAAAAAGGAATATGAGGTAATTGAAGAAGGCTTCATCACTCTTAACTCACTGAAGATGGATCTGTTTCAAGGTTGGGATCGATCTTCTTCAACATATGTTGTTGTAAGGTATGTACAATTTTCTCTTTAAATATCATATTGTATCTTAGTTTTGTATGTGTTTTAATTAGGGTTTTCATAAAATTAAAAAAAAAACCCATGGATGTTTCTTACAATTCGTATCGGAGCTTCCCTATACAATTATAAGATATATATCAATTTAGGATGATCAACGTTTATTTCAAGTTTTAATTGTACATGTGGGTTTTTAAATTTCCAAAAGTGTCTTGTGGTTCATTTTATATAATGGTGATCTCTATTCATAAATCTATCAAACGTTGAAAATAAAAATTTTCCTTATAATGATCTTTTAAATCATTTGTTTTGAATTGATGAACAATGTTGTAATTCATAAATGGATGAACACCACATTGAATTAATAAACCATGATATGGGTGATTCATTATTTGCAAAAACCTCTCATTCCTTCTTTCTTTCTTTTTTAATCAATTTGTTCGTAAAACTAGTGAGATTGAATGTCTAAACGAATTTTTGTGATTTTAATTTTGCTTGGGAAACCGTAAAACTTAAGCAAGAAGTTTTGGAGAGAAAAAAAGAGGAATATTATTTAAACGTCAGATTTGGAAACTTGATTTGAAAGAAAGTTTTTTGTAATTTTCTTTTTCTAAAAGGGTCAAATCTAATTTGTAAAATAAAATTGTTAAGTAATTTTCTTTTTTTGAAAGGGTCAAATCTTATTCAAAAAGGGAATTCTCTTTTAAATAAGTTTCTTTTTCTAAAAAAGTCAAACCTTAGAAACATAAGATTCTTCTAAATTTACTTAATATTTAAAAGATGTTTCTTTATTGGTTTTTAAATTTTCAAGAAGAAAAACAAAATTCAATGGATTATTAGAGTACCAGCCAACGCCTGCCAGCGACCCTGTTGGCACCTGGCAGAGGCACCGCCAGTGATCAGCTGGTAATTCATCGGTGACAAAAAAGATCTAAAATAAAAATGCATTTGGTTTTTATTTAATTTAATGTTTGGTTTTATTTTTAAGACTTCCATTTACAAAATATAAATAAAAACATGATTGGTTTGTTTTATAGGTTCTATTTTCTTAAATAATAAAATAGAAATGATTTTCTAGAATAAAAGTGCTATAAAAATGTTTCTGGAAATGATTTTGCTATAGAAACATTCAAAAACCTGTTTTTGTATTACAGTATTATTCGATAACTAAATAATCTCTTGGACTTTATATGTTTTAGAATTTTGTTTTTACAATTATAATTAAAGTTTTTTACACAGCACCCACTATTTTTGTGGTGAAACTAATGACCATTGACCACCCACTATTATCTCCAAAATTACATGGCACCCACATGCATAATTACAAGTTACCCATAGTTAAATTCTGTTGTTAAATGGCTAATAAAATTACTTAAATACCCTTACCCTTGTTTAAGTCATTTAAAATTTGAATCTCAAATTACCCAAGTGTCTTTTGTGCAAGGAAATGACAATAATGCCCCCAGTTTAATACCCTCTCATACCCAACTAGGTGAAGGATTCTCCCTTCACCCATCTTCTACCTACACCTCGCTGAAAAATGACCACTACTACCACGAAACCACCCCACCCCTACCCCCAGTCGGCAACCAACTACCCCTATCCATGAAGCCATCTCAACCCCTAAAACCGGGCCAGAAGATGTTTAACAGAGAAACCATAACCTGTTAAGGATAAATTTATCACAAAAATTTGCAAATACGAAGATGAAGGTGTCACCTAAAACCTTCGAAATCAAAATTGGAAGCACAATGGAGCAGGAATCATCACAAGTGCTTGATTTGGAAGCATATACTGTGAGACCCAAAAAGGGTTTTTTAAACGAAGACGAATCATAACAAACGGAGAAAGATCGATCAAGAGAAGAACTACCCATGTTAGGTTTGGATGAGAAATCAAAATTTTAAATGACTTAAACAAGGGAAATTACTATCATTTCCCAACCCAAAGGGCATTTGGGGAATTTGAAATTCACATTTTAAATGACTTAAACAATGGGAAGGGTATTTAAGTAATTTTACTAGCCATTTAATAGCAAAATTTAATTGTGGGTAACTTGTAATTATGTATATGGGTGCCCTGCAATTTTAGAAATAATAGTGGGTGGCCACTAGTTTCACCCCAAAAATAGTGGGTGTCGTGTAAAAAACTCTTATAACTATTATTATGTATTAACATCTCTAATAATGAAAAATCAATTGTTTATGGTACTATATAATATTAGTGTGTGTGGCCTTTGTACATTGACTGCAAATTTTGGATGGGAATAATAAGAGGAAGGGTGTAATTCGCCAAAGTAGCATCATCTTGTTCTCTTGTAGTCTGCCAAACCGGTCAAAATTCGGCGACATTTGCCCAAATGTGATGTCATCTAAGTTTGTTAGTACATGCACACAAGTGGGAAAGAATAATAATCTAAGGAATTTCATATACCTAGATGATGAAATTTTCAAAAATTGTTGTTGACTTCAAGGTAAAAGGTGGGTAATACATCAAGATATTTTAGGATACATAATCTAGGGGTTTCTTGTCACCCAAAGGTGGAAGGAATTTTCGAAAATTGTTGCTATCTTGCAGTATTTTCAAGATTACATGTAAAGCCTTGTATATTATAACCCAAAGGTTGGAACTTTACTATGTTGGCTCATGTTGGCTAAAGTTTGATGCCTTTAGCAAGTTCAGTATGGTGTGATTTTCCATATATGTATATCTGATGGTGGCATGTGTTTCTTATTTTATATAACTATGATATACATTGTTTGAATGTCTTTGTTGTGCTCTTACTTATGTTGCTTATTTGGATTTTTATTATCCCCTAAGGATGTCTACCCACGCTAATGCTTTTTAGCTTCAATTCCTATTCTTTCTATGGGAAACTATAAAAGACAGCTAGATGAACTAAATGCTATATTAAGACTGTTTGACCATAATAATGCTCTTAAAGAGCCAAAGCCCCCCAATCTTACCACTGCAATTACAAATAAGGAGAAGATAAAGCATAAAGAATGGGTGACAATTAACAAAGAAAAGAAGAACTCTGGTGAAATCATATGTTATTAGTGTGATCAAAAGGGAAATTTTAAAAAAGACTGTAATGCACATAAATCTTGGATGGAGAAGAAAGACACAAAGGATGGGAAGAAGGAGTAATCTAAGAGATGAAGCCTTAGGTGAATCTATTTCTTTTAGTAGTTTTTATCTATTTTGAAATTTGAACTTATTTACTCACTTTATTATTCTTTTGTAGTTTTTTTGATGTTATGATTTATTCTCAATTGAAAATTCTACTTGTTTAGGGGGAGAACTCAAAAAAAGCTAATAAATTGATGTTAATGATATATTTCAACGTATGATGTAAGAATTATTTTTCTTATGGATGTTTTGATGCATGCATACATTTATTAGTGCTTTATTGTTATATTGTTTTGGAAATAGTGATTTTACCATTGTCAAGATGTGGTTTTAGCCATAATTAACGGATTGACTATTGACCATGGCCTTGGGCCTAAATGTGTGTTTGGCTTTTGAAAGTGACAATGTTCAAGGCAACCCATGAATATAACGATATTCCGGGCTATGACGAAGGACCAACAAGGAATGATGTTGTTTCTATATCACAGTTGTTGGATATTCCTTATTTATTTATCTCATTTCAGTTTGGTTAGTAAATAGAATTTGTTATGACTAATAGAAAGACATATGTCTTATGAAGGCATATATTTTACTATTGTCCGACATTGATAGACTTCTAACTAGATCAAGGATTAATGGCAGATTTTGTGGTTGAAGTTTCATAGCCACATCAATTTATCATAATAGAGTAATTAATCTAGCCCAAGTGGGAGATCGTTAGGTTTATCCTAGATAATATGTGGTCTTAAATTAAAAACTGAGATTAATAATCAATGGGGGTCTCAATCCATATGGGCTGAACACTACCATTTGGTTTGAGATGGGCCAAGCTAGTCTATTGTGGAAGAGGACTAAGGTTTGGGATTGCTGCTATAATGGTTATGATGGGTTTCACTTGAGTCTTTTGTGCTCTATTCTCTCCACGAGAAAGAGGTACGAGCAAGTTGGAGAAAGTTCATCACTCTGTTTCAAGGTTGGGATCGATCTTCTTTAACATACGTTGGTGTAAGGTATATACAATTTTCTCCCTAAATCTTCTTTAACATATCCTAGTCTTGTATGGGTTTTAATTTGGATAGAAATACCCATGGATGTTCTAACAAAAAGCACTCTATTCTATAAATATTTGATAAGGTTGTTGGGCCAGAATTCGCCACAAGGAAAGAAGTTGAATGGAGAAGATATGTCAATGGACTTTGAACTGCCACACCAACTAACATAGGTGTCAAAGTTCATGTTTAACAAAGTGTGCAAACACTGTTCTTTGTGTTTAGCATGTATTTATTTATGGAAGGTTGAAACAATATCCCAAAGAATGAATTTGCAATTAAGATGTGGCTACCTCCTAGGAAAGGTAAAATAAGATAAACTTTCAGTCACAACTCATACCTTTTCTAGCCTTATAAGCTCAAAAATGGATACACAATTACAGATTTCCTATAATATTATTGCACAATACTCAATATTTACCACTCACGAGAGCGTGAACATAAGTAAATACTTGATCAACAACTCATTATAAAAGACTTATAGAGGACATCTCTTGATATTTAAGTTTACATTTGAATATTGGGAAACTCATAGGAAAAAGAAATAGCTGCATAATTCTTCAGTAGTAATATTAGTCTATGAAAGGAACTGTTTTTACTACATAGAGTTAAGAATTCAAATGTCTCCACTGAGGAATGGAGGGAGTGAGTTGATTTCCCTCAAATGTGAGTTATGAATCAGATATTGGACCAATTTTTTACCTTGCCATAATTTGCACAGTTCCAAATGGTATACTGTCCACCACTTTCCTAATTGAACATCAGTTCTAAACCCTAAGTGCACTTACATCACACTGTTGAGACTTGCTAGTCTAGTCTGATAGACAAGCAAGAGATTTTTTCACAAAATGAAAACAATGAAGTTCTTAGGCCTCTCATTTAGATACAGTTTCTATGTATCAAACCATAGCATTCATATCACATTATGATGCGACTTCCTAGTTCCTAGCCTTATAGGATATACTTTCAGTTACAACTCATACTTCCTAGCCTTATAAGCTCAAAAATGGATGTGCAATTACAGACTTCCTCTATTATTATAGCACAATACTCAAGAGCAACACTCATTGGAGCGTGAACATAACTAAATATTGGATGAATAACTCATTTTTAAAAGACTTGTAGTGAATATGCATTGATATTTATGTTTACATCTGAACACTGGGAAACTTGTAGGAAACAGACAAGTAAACTCCAGCACCACTAAAAGAAATAACTGCATAATGACTCTTCTTTTCTTTTTCTTTTTCTTTTTCCTTTTCCTTTTTTTTTTTTTTTTTTTTTTAACTCAGCCAAAAGAAAATTCTTAAGTAGCAATATCAGTCTACAAATGGAACTGTTCTTACTAAATAGAGTTAAGAGTTCAAATGCCTCCATTGAGGAATGGATGGATTAAAGTTGATTTCCCCCAAATCAGGAGAGTTTTGAACAAATATTGGACCAATTTTTGACTTTGCCATAATTTGCATAATTTGCATGGTGGATCAAGAAGGATGTCCATAAAAGATATTGTCTTGCGAAAACAGATTATTACTCTATATATTGCATGGCTATTCCGCAATCATGCCATCACAGATAGAAAAAATCAACCACCGAAAAGAAGTAATCACTGTGAAGACCACAAAAGTATGAATAAAAGACACAGAAAACAGAATAAAGATGTTCAAAGAGCTGTACCTCCAGTATAAGATGGTAGAGTGTTAACCTTGGTCATCATATCATTAAAAACTGTTTCCGATGGCTCCACTACCATGACTCCAGAATTTAATCTTTCAGAATGCTTTAAGTTAGCACAGAACTTACTACACTTAAAGAGATCCTCAATACTCTTGACCACAATAGTATCCGCATCAAGATACACAACTGCAAAATACAATGTTTTTCTAATATAAACCCTGCTATTGCATATATATTTGAAGAAGAAAAAAAAGTAATTTCAAGTACAATCAGCTACCTTTTCTGTATTTTGTCATGTTAAATATCTTTAGCTTCGTATAAACACCCCAAAACCTGGTCGGCCGTACTTGATTGGGGTTAGCCAATAAACTGATAGTCTCCACAATCCAACCATCCGCCTACATGAAATCCAGATTAAAAGCTAAGTAACCAATTGGGCATCTCTGTTAAATCCCACTCATAAATTTTCTACACCATAACGAGAGTTATAAAATTTAGTTGTAGCTTAAACACAAGAAAAGAAGAACTCTGAGGTGCAACTTAAAATTAAACCCTTGTTCTTTACAAAATCGCAGCACAAATCTATACCTTAAGAAGCTTCTTAGCGTAGCCCGAAACACCATCGGAGACAAGAGCAACCATGTCTTTAGTGGAACCAGTGTCTCGTATTGATCTGCCAAGAACTCGAACACCGAGTAGGAATTCATCTCCATAGAGAAGAGTAACGTAAGCATCAGGCTTAGATCCGGAAACTCCATCGGTAATCCCAGAATGCAATGACAAAAGGAAGATCACCAGAAAAACGAAATCCGGGAGTCTCAGCCGCATCTTAACGAACTCTAAGCGAAGTGGAAACAGCGACAAAATCAAATTTTAAAAAAGCCTAAGAGGAATCTTTCTGGTGGTAATTCATGAGAGAGAGAGGAATTAAACGTTCTTTCAAAAAGGCTTAGTTTCTCAGGTGTTGGGTTGAAACAGAGTGAAGAAGAGAGAACGTGGAATCTCTGGAAAACCCTACAAATTGAAGTAGGATTAGAGGAATAAGGAAGAACAGACAAAGAGAATTCTTCGGGGTTGAACTTGTCAGAAACACATCGCCGCCTTTGCTACTTAGATTCAACTACGCCGCCGTGGTCAGCAAGTTGTGAATGGTTAACTCTCAATCTAAACTCTTAACAAAAAGTAACATGGCCAGCGCGGCCGCGTGCTCGCCGTGCTGTGCGCGGCGCGTCACTTTACGCGCAGCCGCTTTTCGATTTCAAGATAGGGCCCCAAATCACCGCGCACGTAATTAGTCTTCACAACATGTCAATGGAACTCGTATTATACGTATTAATATGTATACGTTAATTACAATTTCATAATTAATAATTAATTAATTAATACTGTAAATGGAAGAACAATATATAGATTAATGACTGATTGTGACATAAAATTTGGAGAAAATAAACAGTTTAATGCAAGAGATCACTACACCATATCAACCTAAACCTTCATAAAGATTACAAAAACTACAAATTTAATGGAAATAATAAATTTATATGCATATATGACGTATATATATGATAATAGCATAAGAGAATCTATTAAGGATGAGTTCATAAGTATTAACAAAAAAATATCGAAAGTTACCAAATTAGATGATGGAATACCTGAATAGTGAATACCATAATAAATAGATAATAAATTAACGTGTGAGTCCTCTTAGTATGACCTAAGTTAAGGGTCATTTTAGTGCAAAATATTACTTGTGATTCTCAAATCAACTGTTAATTTTATTCAAATTTTAAAAATTGTAAGATCAAAATACCAGCAATTTGTTCTTTTTTGCTAGCGATATCCCCATTATGATATGACTAGAATACTCTTGTATTCTGTTATTATCAACCATATAGGTGGGCGAAGGGATTCCCCCATCACCCATCTTCTTTCTTCATCTTCCTATGGCCACTGCCAAAAATCACACCAAGAACCACCTCAAAAAGAAATATGTATAAATAAAAAGAGAAAGAAAAGAAGAAATAAGGGAATAGAAAGTCTCACTGCTGAATTATTTTGAACCCGTGAACCCAGAAGAGAAACCACTGAACCCAAAAAAAGCAATTATAACCATGATGCTCACTACAATAGTCATACCAAACCAGGCATTACACAATCTCTCAACGGCCTTCTCCCCTTTGAACCTTAACTCTTCTATATTAACTCCTCCAAAAGCCCTCTTAAGACCTCCCATGGCTGAACCAGCACCAATCCCTCCAACTCCAATCTTGCCTCCTTTATGCTTTTGATCATAGATAGAATGGTGTAGAAAGTCCACTTTGCCAACCATAAATTCATGGGCTTGATTAGTTTTCTTTTGATTTAGTGAAATCTATCATTTTGTCTTTAGATATAGTGAATACTGATTTATGATCTAGGGGTTGCTCAAAAATAATCTTTGTGAATCAGCTTACCAGTGTTGTATTTTGTATTCAATTCATCGTTTGTTGAAACTTAGGCCTACTTATCAACAATAAAATTCATTCACATTGTTTGATTCACTTATCTTTTGTTTTTGTGGTCTAAGCACACATTTCCCTACTCAATCAACTAATTGTTCAAAATTGCGAGTAGAAACACATTTATATTTTTAAAATTATTGAGAATTCACTCTATGCAGCCTAGCCGCTGTGAGCAAGATAAATTAATCCCTGATTTGGATCCAGAGAGTAGCAATTCATCTCTATCGTTTGCAGCTCTTTGGATTGATGCATAAAGGTTTGGATTTTGATAACCTAATTTGGATTTCAAATCTAGGGTTTTAGTTATCGGGGTGAGGCAGTGGTGGTAAATTCTTCTTCTTCTTTTCCCCCTTCAGTGAGGTGTTTCAAACAAGGTGGTTGCAAGGATGGTTCTGGCAAGGTGTAGGGAGAACCACATATGTAGTTGATAACAACGGGGTTTTAGGGTATTCTAGTTATATCACATTTATTAAACAAGTTAAGCGCATTTTGGTATTTACATATTTTAAATTTGAACGAGGTTAACCTTGAAAACAATATTCGTTCATTTGGGATCCAGACGTAATATTTCATACTAAAGGGACCCAACAAGAGTTTAAGTATCACTAAGAGAACCCACATGTAAATTTATTTAATAAATAAAGACTTTCTATAAGACAATGACTCTCCGTGATGCATGTTTTGTAAATTAACAATCTGCTCATGAGAAGTAAGAAACAAATCAAAGTCACCAATTTAGTTGATGGTCCATAAATATATAATTTGATATCTTTGTGGTAGTTAGAGCTTTGCTTGGCTTCAATAATAGCGCGTAATGAATAAAATTGATTTTTCGTTACAGGTAAACGTGATTTGCGTCACATATTGCACTACTATTTTTGACATTACCATATGTTGTAGAACATCACATGTGGATAACTTTTTATGAGCTACTCTCCAAAGAAAAATACTTAAGGAGTAAGTTGTAAATGCCAAATATGGACCTCATGATAACTGCCTTTTGAGCATAAGTGTTATGTTCTTACAAAAAAAAAAAAAAAAAAAATGAATGCCTCATATAGTTTAACTACTATCTTATCTTTTATACTTTTTGAAATTTATAATATAATTCAAGACTTCGCTTCAAATTATTGATGCCTCTAACGTTAAGCTTACTAGTTAACTAATGACACGACATCTTTGTATTTAAAAAATTCTAATTTTTTCCCCCTAGGAATCTAAAAAACTTCAAGGTAACCCTAACGTTTGTAATCATGTAGGGATAATTAACGATACCTCTTTCTATATAGCTTAATTACTAATCAAATTCTTTTATTCATTAAATTACTATTCCCCCTTACTTCTAATGGTATTAGTTAAAGTTGGATGCACAATGTCAATTTTGCCAGCCTTACATTCCAATTGTGTTACTGTTGGATCATGGTTAGATGATTTAGAGGGTAAAAAAGTAATAACAAATCTCAACATTATTTTTTAGGGTAATCATGTAATATTACCAAATTAGAATACATTTGACAGGAGATAACAAAAGGGAATTATTTAGGATAATCACGAAGGGAACTCTTTTGTTGCAACTATGGCTAAAGGATTAGCATCAGGATTGAGGATTGCTCAAGATCAAAAGCTGCAACATGTATTAATTGTAACAAACTGGGTTTTGATCAAGGAAACCATACCTAATCCAAAAATTAGATGGCCTTTAGAAGCAATTGAAGACTTGCTGTTTCTCGCCCAAAAAATAGATGGAATCCCTATTCAAACTGCCGAGGATAATGAATTCTTAAAGTCGGCCAATTCACTTGCAGTTATAGCATTAGGAGAGACAAATCAATGGGATTGGGCGAATATAGCTCTTAATGTACCAAATTAATTGTAATTTGTTGTTGTTGTATCAACAAAAAAAAAAAAAAAAAGAATTTTATCTACTATATTTATTTCAATCATTTGACGTGATGTTAGAACACATGTCATACATCTACAATGAAATGGATGGACGTTCAATTTCTTTGTTAGAAATGAAGAGAACGATCGTAAGAAGAGTCTGAATCTTCTCCGCATATGGAGAATTTTTTGAACCCACATGACTCGGTTGGTTTATTCTGGAATCTCTATGAGATAAACCGAAACGTTCCCCTGCTTTGATTCCAGCCGGAGGCGCGTACTCTGTCCGAGGGCGCTCTTCTTGGAATCATGTAGAACTTCCTTCAATCATATTGATGTCGGCTCATCTGTTTCTCTTAGTGCGCTAGATTTTTGCTTCCAATGGATATACTTGTAAGTTTCGATCGATTCTCCCTCTTCAACTTCTTCGAGGACCATTGTTTTATCTTCAATAACATATGCGTCTTCTTCGTTTGTGTCAGGGAATAACCAAAATGCAGAAGAAAGAAGCAGATAAAGAATCCCCAGTACCTGTTTCCTGGATCGAAACCTCTGACGCAGTTGCTCGTCAATTTAAATTTGAAACGGATGGCCGTCTTTGTGTTAGTCTCTCCCTTTTATGAGACTCTCCCCACATAGTCTTTGTTTTTTTCCATTCCTTTCCCACATTTGGTATTGGTCGATTCATTGTTTCATTTCCTTCAACTTTTGGAAGCTATTTTCGTTTTGTTTGATTAGTTTTTAGCATTTGGCGTATTTCTTATCTGTGTCTTCTTGCGTGTTTTGGTGTTTTAAATTAAAATTTCATGAATCATGGAAAGTCCTATCATGTGAATTTGGCTAACTATTTGTGATCAAGAGTTGAAGTGTATACTAGAATTTCTTACGGTTAAGGTTTCCTTGAGTACTGGACATTCTTTTTTTATATGGAAATGAGTAATCCATCCGTTTGTTACAACCGTGCATTGCAGTTAATTGTGTTGCTTTAATAATAAATCATTCGAACATGGAAGTTTTGTTTGAAGAATGATCTCAAGGTTTTGTTGCTTGCACATACCAGTTCGTGAGGTGCAACCATGTCGACGGATATCACCACGGGAGGGGGGGATCTCCATTCTTTGGGTATGTAAAAAGTTTCCCAACACCTGTTCATGGGATTTTGGAAAATCTCCCTTATATGGGTGTTAAAAGTAAGCTTGTTGAGTTGAGTTGCAATACCATGACCTGCTGGAGTCAAAAGTTGATAGCATGTGTTGTTTGTCTCTTGTCCCCATCAATATACTCCTCCTTGTCTTCCAGGTAAACATTATCTATCTTCTTTTCTTTACTTCCAGTACTATCTCCTTTGTTCTTCCTTGTTTATTACCTGCCCTGCCTTACGGTTACTCATGCTCCCATAGTCAATAATAACCTGCAAGTGAACACACTTCCCCTCGTCCCCCACTCTCTCCTTCTCTGACTTGGGGAGAATTTTCCCTTCCTTAAAAGTGATTAAAACCCTAGATTCACTATTCATAATGACTCCCTGTTGTTGACATATCTTCCATGAACTTAAGCTTGTTTGACAATATTCTCTAGGTAGTAATTGCAAATCTTGATTGGTCCCCTCTCCTTCAGGCTTGCATTGTTGACCTTTGAAATTTCAGAACCAACAGAACCATCTGTAGTAGTTCTCTCAAGGAGTCTTGGGTTTTCTGCTTCCCTGCTTAGGCTGAAGGCCGAAGCCTCCTTTTATTACTTTTATTTTTCTTTGATATTTACTCATACTCATTAATTCTTAAACCTTATAAAGTCCCCTGTCCTTTACCTTCCAACTAATGGGAAATCTTATTACACACCCCTTAATAAGAATAGGAATATTTACTGTTTTCCACTGTTCTTGTATGGACTTTTCTACATTATTTGTTATCGGAACTGTGGAGGGACGGCAGATGGAGTAAACCCCTGATGAATTTTACTTCCTATTGAAGGATGGCCACATCTAATGCAGTATCAGTAGAGCTGTTCAATTGGTTCTGGTCCAACCCCCAAAAAATCCGGTCCATTGGGTTTCTGTCCAACAAGAGTTGGACTTAATCAAATATATTGGTTCAGTTCTAACTTTAGTATTCAATTGTTTTAGTACTCTGACCAAGTGTGAGTTAGACTTTGGTCTGATTTTTGTTTTGAGTTTCATAATTCAAGTATTCAACTAGGATTTGTTTTCTTCTTTTAAATAGCTTATGTTAGGATGCAATTTGAGGTTTCCTTCCCCTGCCTCTACTTCCCACTTCTTCCTCTTCCTATTCTTTCCCTCATGTGAAAGCCCACCGTAACAGGCTAGTCCCAGGCCCGCGTCAAGTGAGTCTTATTCGATACAGCAGCAACAACAACAACAGCACAAGGTTATCCAACTAAATGTGGTCAGCTATGTGGATCCTAGCCTTCCAATCAGATCTATTCAAGGCCATACTGGGTTTAAGGCCTAGGCCACGAGTCTTATTCTAGTTCAACCAAATTTATGGATGGTTTTTCATTTGGAGGGTGGCGGCTTGGGGGAATTAATGAAGCTTAAGTCACCTAGAGGGCTTATCTCATTGGAAATAAGTTTTGGGTTGGGTTGTGGAGGTGTGATGTGGAGGGAACGGAGGATCAAACCACAGACCTCCTAGGACTTTAGGTCTCTAACAAGAGGCTGCCTCCCCAATGCGCTAGAAGAGCACCTACATTTGTACTGCAAATTTGATGAGCCTAAAATATGGGTTGGAAGTAGGAAAATGGTATTTTGTTCATTAGTCAGTATGAGTTCTGTTTTATGTCATTATCTTCCATCACTTTTTAAACATTAGTAATCCTACTGACTACCCATCATAGTAGTAGTTGTAGATCTTAATTTTGTCACCTTCTCTTCAGGCTATGGTGTTGATGATGTGCAATCAGTACGCCTCAATAATATTGATCACCCCCCAACCCCCCTTTGTAATTGTAGGAGCAGCAGAGACCATTGCAGGAGTTCTCTCCTTCAAAGCCCTGCTGATATACCACTTCCCTACTTCATCTGGAGCTTGAAGAAGACCACCCCCCTGTGCAGACGACATATTAGCTTTACCACCTTGTTGACTCTCCTATTCTTCTTCTTTATCCTTTAATTTTATTTCCTGTTTTACTCCCACTCAATAATTGTTAAACACTTTTATGTCCTCTGCTCTACCTGCCAATTAAACTTTTGGAGATCTGGTTCCAGATCATCACTAACCTAACAAACCTAGGAATATCTACTATCTTGCCACTTATGCATAAGAGTTTCCTATTATTCTATTGGGCTCATAACAAACCTCAACAGGGTTTTTGAACTTCTGGCTCAAATCAATTTGACAATACCACTTCTGACTGTTGCATAAGCTATCTGGGTGGGATTGCTTTATCAACCTGGATTGGGTGGATCAATGTTCTTTGATCCCAAATATTCAAAACCATCTCTCAAACCTTTCTATATTAATCTCATTTTGATTTTTAGCAATGTGTTTGGATGGTTACCATGAGAAACTAGAAGATTATTTGCCATGCTATTTGAATGTTATTTTCCCATATTGAGATATGCCATGTTTAAGAGGTTGTAATCAGCAGGTGCATCTGTATTCTTCTAATGTTGTTTCGGTAAGCCTGCCTGTTCAAACTTTGCACTCCTCCAGCTAATTGGATCGGGACACTTATTTCCTTGTAGGTGAAGGTTATTGATGACTCCAGGCCTGTTCTCCCTAGGATAATGGAGTCATTCCTGAACCAATTTTTTCCATCTGGCTACCCATACAGGTGATAAGTCCACCATTTTTTTCAGCTCCACATATTTTGGTATGTCAACTGTTGCCTTTGAGCTTACTTTTTCCCCTCCACTCCTTGTGCAGTGTGAATGAGGGTTACTTGAGATACTCACAGTTCCGAGCATTGCAACATTTAACAAGTGCTGCTTTATCAGTGCTTTCTACTCAGGTTTTCTCTTTTTTCTTCCCCCTTCCCCATTTGACAATAGTTTAGAATGTAACATCCTATAGTTGCTCCATAAACATCTGTATACTGTGGTGGACATTTATGTAAAAGATATTAATGTTCATGGATTTCTTTACTTTCAAAATGGGTTTGGCATATCACGGGATCTGATGAAGCTTCTATTTTTCATAACAATCACCAGGGATGTTAATTGTTTTGCTTTACCTTTATCATTTTTAGCACCAAATTTGATGTTGGCTTCTCAATATTCTTACTCCTTTGCAGTCACTGCTATTTGCTGCAGGCTTGCGACCTACGCCTGCACAGGCAACTGTTGTGAGTTGGGTAAGAACTTGTAACCTGGATCTTCGGAGCGAAATCAGATGCCTCTTTTACTGATAGTACTGTGCACTTTGATGTCATGCAGATTTTGAAGGATGGGATGCAGCATGTTGGAAAGTTAATATGTAGTAATATGGGTGCACGAATGGATTCAGAGCCAAAGCGTTGGAGATTACTGGGTTTGTATTTTGGTTTCGGAATGCGTTGCTCAAAATCATACTGTACTTAACAAGAAATTTGTATTGCCGGGAGAGATGTATAGGAGACGTATGATGTGAGCTAGTGGCTAGAGATCATTCACCTATACAAGAAAGCCATCTAAATTGCATGTCCCTTCCACCTTGCAGCTGATGTTCTATATGACTTTGGTACTGGCTTGGAAGTTCTTTCTCCATTATGTCCTCATCTTTTTCTGGAAATGGCTGGCCTTGGAAATTTTGCGAAGGTATATTTTCGTTGTGGTTTTTTCTCCATTTCTGACGCCTGCTGTTCATCTGATACTATAACAAGTTGACAACAAAAAAGAACATTGCTGCTGTTGCTGTTTACTAGTCTTGGATGGGCATTAGAAAGATGGGAGCTGCTTTGTTGTTTTACTTGGTCATTATATTCGTTAATAAAATCTGACTTTTCCTTTGTAACTATTAGTTGCATGCTACATTTTTCTTTATCTTTGACTTTGAAGGGAATGGCAGTTGTGGCTGCAAGAGCCACAAGATTACCTATATATTCTTCGTTTGCTAAAGAAGGGAACCTCAGTGATCTATTTGCAAAAGGAGAGGCTATCTCAACTCTATTCAATGTTGTAGGGATTGGCGCAGGCATTCAACTGGCATCTACTGTATGCTCATCAATACAAGGGAAGGTACAATTTTTTTGTTATCATGAATTCATGATCTTGTTTGGAATTCTAATATATGGCTATTTCTAGGTTTGCCTTTCTGTATTGACAAAAGTGCATTGAACTTTGAACTGTATGCACATGGAAGTAATAAATTTATTGATAAACTATTTGAGTATTGAAGATTCCTTCTTTGCATTTATTGGCTACTTATGTACTGTTTGTTTATTATTTTTAATTTGCTGATGTGAGGAAGAGTGATTGTGCAACAATTTACTCATGGTTTTGTTCCTTGCACTTAGTCATTTTTTTAGGGCCTATTTGGTTACTTGAGTCTGGAGATTTGAAATGAAATGAGATTTTAAATCTATGGAATCATGGTTCAAAAAATTAACTGTTTGGTAACTTTGGTTACTTGAATCTGGTGAAATGAAATCTGTGGATTCATCCTGAAAACTATTTGGTTACTTGAATTTGTGGAATGAAATCTATGGATTCATTCTGAAAAACTGTTTGGTTATCCTGAATTTGTGGATTTGAAACCTACAGATTCATCTTGAAAAACTGTTTGGTTATCTGAATCCATGGATTTCAAAAATTGACTTTGTTAATTTGGTATATTTTATATATGAAAATAAAACATGAAACAAACCTTTAGTCTCCTGGTAAATCATTAACGATTCATGCAAACATGCTTTGTATTATTGGTTCTGATAGGGATCCTCTCAAGATTGGTTTGAATCCCACCGAAGCCTTATTGAGAGCAATGGATATTATCATTCATGGCAACAGATTCAATACAGACAACAACAAAATATAACTCTGTTCATTAATCCTTTACTTCTAACAGACAAATAGGAAATAACACCAGAAAGCTATGAACTTAGATTGGCATATCAGCAGGATAATATTGAAGTAACAATCGATTTCATTAGGCAACTCTGATGTGGATATAGCTGCTGAATCCAAACTGTGATTCTAATAACTGATAAAGACTATTGAAATTAAACAAACCAAATCGAAACTTAAATAAACAAAAGCAACACCATGGCTAGGCCATTCCCCAGAGGTTTCCCTCTTCTCAAGCACTTGCTTGCCTTTTTCCTCCACTCCCCTTCCTTTGCAGCTCCCCCTCCTCCTCTTAACCGCTCTCCCTGTAACAAACTTCTACTGTCCCCCAATCTTTCACTGCCACCTGGCAGCTCCTTTGCATACACCAGTTTCTGTTATGGTTGCTGGCCAATAATACTATGCCATTTGTCCCCTGCTGGTTGGTTTGCCCCTTGTTCTCTGTTGGTTTTGATCCCTAGCTTCTCTTCTTATTCTTCCTTTGGCAGATATGAGTTATAAGGGGCTTATCAAGTTCTTTACAAAGAGGGTCTTGTCTCAGGCCCCTGCACCAAGTACATGCCATTCCGCAATCAAGTTCATGGCAATCGTTTCAAACAGGGAAATTGTTGTTCGAGATAAGCATTGGTTCCACCATTTTAAACATGGGTCATGTTCTTGTCGGGATTACTGGTACCGACTTGATTTGTTCAATAAGTTTTAGTGCTAATTGGATGAAGTTGCATAGAGGTATTATGCTATATAGTGAACAAGTTAGCCTCAATCCCCATTATTGGAATCAAGGTGACGCTGCAACACTAATATGGAGTGCTATTCTACCACTTCAAATTTTCACATCATGTGGCAAAGATTCTTCTTCTCATGTCCGTGCTTCTTGATAATAGAAAGCTAACATATTCAAATGATGGTTTGATGGTTTTGATTATATCTTCTTCTTCTTCTTCTTTTTTATTTTATTTTTTATTTTTTATTTTTTTTAAATACATTCAAAAGGTTTTGATTATATCTAATTACAAGAGGAAACCCTATGACTGGAGGCAAAGGTTTCTATATCCAAGAGAACCATCTTGTACAACAATGGATGGAGCTGTAAATAGGGCATAAGAAAGACTGATGTCTCTTGGATTACCAATGTAACTGAAGTAAGTGTAAACATTTGCTAGAAGTGGAGATTGATGGTTTAACTAACAAACATGCCCTGAATTCATCAGTCAAAATGCTATTCTATTGGTGATTACACATTGTCCAAAAAAGGGTTCATGCAACAGATAAGATAAACACTTCTTATGACAGAAGCCAAAAGAAAAATATGTGGACAAAAGAAAACAAATACATAAGAAAGCAGCAAGTTATAATTTAAACAAAATAGATTATCCAAGCAAGTTTTTGGGTAGATTTGATCTAGTGGCAACGGGAACCCGCTCATCCAACATTATCAACTTCTCTTCATCATCATAGTCCAGAAAAGTTGGGCTTCAGCTTTGTTGTTGATGAAGTAAGTCTTGGTTGCCATTCTGCGACAAACATCGAGGCTCGGAATTGCTTTGAGTGCTTCTGTAAGCCTTTTTGACATAGTTGGGAGATAATCCGATCCCACAAACATGTCAAATGCATTAGCCAGCTGCTTGAAGGGACTTACTATCTTATCAACAACAGTCTTGGCCTTCTTCTTCTTACTTGAAGACCTCTCAGCAGCCTCTGATGTTGGCCTACCTCGAGGTGTGGACCTTCGACCACTCGGGGTTGGTTGAGCACTTCCCTCTCCATTAGTCCCTAATGTCATGTCAGCCAAGTCCACATCATCAATGCCTACGTCAGTTGGGTGAGCCGAATCTTGACATTTCATTGCCAAACCACGAGAGCACCTCATAGTGGATGGGTAGGACTATGGTGTCCTTCCAAAACCTTTCTTCAGTTTTTTACAAAAATGTAATACAAAGATGTTGATATGTAAATGTATTTCAAAAAACAAGTGTTTCCAATTCATACCTGAATGGAAGCCCACATGTGGTCAGGTTCATCGAACCTTGATTCTTCGCTGTTCCATCCAAGGCCACTGCATTTTATGAGATCCATTAGGGCTTTGATTGTTGCCCTCCACACCCGATAATGGTTCTTAATTTGATCTGCCTCATATGAAGTTTGGAGTATTGCATTAATTGTGTTTGCAATTTCTGCAAATTGTGCTGGCCTAAGACCATTATCCCCTCCTTTCCCACACTTATGGTGGGTGACCAACGTCTGCAAGAAAAAGTGGGAGTGTGGCTTGGACCACTTGGCTATAACCCTTTTCTTCGATTGTGTTGATTGGGATTGTGATTCTGCCATCTAACAAACAAAAAAGAAGCACCATAATGGTAGAATAATAGATCAGTTGTACAAAACAAATCTGAAATTTACAAGTGCTCTTGGAAGAAACTAGTAGGTGGCTGTATGTTCTTGAAACCATAGAGGAACTGATGCATTTGTGAATTCTTAAGCATAGTGAGGCATTCTAAGTAAGATTAATAAAGTAAACTAAAGAACTGAAACTGAAGATTTATCGAAGGTTTAGTTCAAGAAAACGAAAAGAAAGAGAGATAATTAATTTCCACTTACAAAAACTGGAAAAAGACATAGGGATTCATGCATAGAGTTACAGAGTGTTGTATCCTCACCTCTACAAAGTTGACGGTAAGTACTAGTGCAATGATTGTGTCAAGAGAGCCAGATGGAAGGATGTTGGATCCTCTGACAAGACAATCAGAGAGAGATCAGATATTTTGATGCTTATACACATTTTGAGATTGTCTGACAGAGATGATAGTTTTGATGTAAGGGCACAAACATGAACTCAAAGGTGTAATAGAGGATGTACGTTACAGTACGACATGGTTAATGCCAGAGTTTGCAGATGTCTAATCTTCAGAGAACTTTCTTAGCAATATTCTAAAGTCCGTGATATGATATATGTCCATATCTTCCACATTTGAAATTCTAGATCTAACCAGCATATAGGTAACCCGCATGATACATACAAGATTTCTACCGGACAATTATATCCATTAAAAGAAGTTGCTGTTTAGTGCCTTATCAAACTCATCTTAGAACATTGGATTTTTTTGAAAGAGACAGACGTTCAGGGACGTAGTGAGCAGTATTCTACTGGGTACTCTCACCGCTGAAAGCTCAGAACTTACTTCCAATAACGCAACAAATTGACTATGTTCGTGAGCAGAACCTAATTAACTGACTCACCTTTGCAGCAACTCTTAATTCAAGAGCATCATTACTTTTAAAAACAAAGGAGCACAGTATTGTCATTTACAGTGAACTTTTACTGTAACAGTTGTTCCAGCATTCCGTCGAAGCTTTTGTGCTGCTGCTTCTCCATCAAAACCTTCAAGCTTCTCTCCTGAAACTCCACTGGTTATAATTAAGAAGATCTATTTGACACTAATGTTACTACTCAGAATTTTCTATGCATTGCTCAAAATGTCCTTATGAACATTTTGAATGACAAAAATCTGAGTCAGGAATGTCACCCTTTTCACAATAATAGATCACAGACTAAAACTGCAAAGGAACCCCCACAGAAAAGTAAATATATAACAACAATAACAAAAAGTTTTGATACAACTTTCTATAAAACATTACGGTGCTCTAAAACCAGAAAGAAATCAAAAGAAAGCAGCAGACAGGCATGTCTCCTAATGATTAAAGGTTGTAATGCATGTTTTTCTGCAGATAAATAATGCTGGGATTAATATAAGGAAGCCAACCATCGAATACACTGCTGGAGAAACCAACTTCAAATCAGAAAATCCAACATTACGCTACTACCAACAGTATAGAAGAACATTAGTCCCCCTTCAATTCTCTCTTATATTTCTGGTTTGGACCCCCCCTTCCCTGGTTTGATCTCTTCATCTCCACAACCAGCCAAATCCATTGGAACTTGGGGAGATTATTCTAGGCTGCATCAGGTTCTATCTTGGTTCATCTTAAGCTTGGTTAGCAACAAACAACCAAGCTGCCATAGGAATATCCTGTTCTTGAAAACCCTAAAATGTGTTGCTTTGTTTTGGGGAGGATGCAGTTCACAAGGGAAAAAAACACAATGTAGAGGACGTGCAATCAATAGTAAAGAAATACTTAGGACAAACAACAACTTTCTTTCTTCATGAAGTTACAGCCAATACAATCTTCCAAAATGGTGAAGAATTCTAAAGATCTTTATAATTATGTTTAAACAAATAGGTTTAGTGTCATACAAAAGGACAGACAAAAAAGTTTATGCTGCCTCTTGTGCCTAGAACCTTGAATCATAGTTGTCAAAGCATCGGCCTAAGCGGCAAAGCAGTTTTTGAACTGCTTTTTTTTGAACCGCTTAATTGACGCCCAATCTGCAAAGGAACTCCAAGGCCCAAAGTGACATAGAACCTATTTTTTGCTTCATGAGTGGGACCCCATGCTCGTTGGCAATAAAATGTGAAGCATAAGCCATACTCAACATCAAGAATCAATGAATTAGTAAATGGCTAGGCGAACGCTTTGACAACCATGGTTTGATTAGATGAACTTATGTTTGTGTTCTTTTTCTGAAATTTTTTTCATAATTATGATTCTTGAATGCTTGTTTTTTTGGGATGGATGTGACTATTGAGTATTTGTTTAGCTTATTATAGAAAGTAGTTGTATTGAAAAGTAATTTAAAAGTAGTTATATTGAAAATTTTTGACCTAACCGCTTTGGTCACTTTACTGCCGCCTAGTCGCCGCTTTGTCGCCTAATTGCCTAGGCGGAGCCCCAGTCGCCTTGCCGCTTTGACAACTATGCCTTGAATGCTGAAGAATCCCCTCCTTAAGGAAATTTAATTAAAGGAATATTTTTTGGCATAGATTTATCATCGCCTAAAAAACTATTTGTTGCTCCCTCTAAACCAAGTTATGTCCTTTGCAATCAATTGGTATATATATTTTAAATCGTTGTCTTGATTGGGATACCTTTGAGGCTTTGAAGAAGTAGATGATTTATTCGTTTCACATTAATTCTCTAGAAAGTGTTGGGTAGATGCATGTTCTTTCAAGTATCATTCGCCCTTAGGTTGATTGGCATTTTGTATTTGGTTTCATCTTAATCATTTTTCATCTAACATGAAAAATCTCATTAATTTTGATATCCTCTCAATTTGGCCAGGTGAGAACTTTCGTATCAAGACAAAATGATAAAGGTGAAAATTTGAGAAATGGGATTAGTTTTAGGTCTTAGTGCTACATCGAAAATCAAAGCAGAAGATTATTCACAGTGTAATGGAACCATGGAAGAAGATATAATAAAGATTTCTCAAGAAACCAAGAGCACAAGAACTTCTAGAAAACCTAAGCTTGAATATCCTTGGACAATTTAGTTTCATGTGCTTAAAGCTAGAGTAGTGAACCCAAACCCCCCGCTACCATCAGTAACCTAAAAAAACATATCTTCTCATTTAGATCATCACCTAAAACACTTGAATAGACTAATCTACAGAACGGGTAGAAAAATTAAAGGCACATAAGAGATCCTTATTCTTTCTTAATCCCATTTCCTTTTTGTGCTATCCCACCTATGATGCGCTAATTGGTACGAGACTAATCCATCATGGACTGAAGAAGAGATAAGCAAAGGTCACAGAATAAGTGGAAATTGTTTCAATGCTAGATGGAATGTAAGGCTTTGGAAAAACAACTTTCAATTTGCTTTTCTGCACCCAAAAATGAAACACAGAGATTGATGGACCTCTCTGTCAGATTTTCAATCTTTGGCTCTCAGAAATCAGATTTTGAACGTTCTAATTAATGAGATAAATCATTCTCAACCAAACAATTAAGTAAGATAATAAACTTGAAAAACAACATTTATAGGTACATGTTGTGCTCAACGATTACAACCTACAGCAACAAGGAGAAGAAAAACCCTACCAGAGAAAATACATCAGATAAATAGAATACAAAAAATAAAATAAAATTAGAAGATGAAGAACAACAGCTAAGCTCACCTTCAAGCTTCAGAGAACCTAGCCGACCCACCACCTTCGGCAAGAAAATGTAGCCAAAACCCTATTGGAGAAAACATATCAGAGAAATAGAAGAAAAAAACAAAATGAAGACTTTAAAAATATAAGCTTTAAACCTCACTTCAAGAGTTGAATAAGAACAACAAACAACTCACCTTCAAGAGTCGAAGACTGTTGGAGATTGCTGTTGAAAGAGAAGAGGCGTTTCAGAGAGAAGAGGCATTCCAGAGAGGAGGAGTTCCAAAGGGAAGAATCGTTCCAGGGAGAAGAGTCGTTTCAGAGAGGAGCCGCTTGAGAGAGAGTCATTCGGTCGTTCCGTCAAATGTGAACCCGCTCATTCAAGGTCTTTTATAGATAGGGTTCATCACTCATTTCACCCAAAACCCTGGACTTTTACTCTATATTTTGAATGGCTGGATTTATGAACCAGCCCATGTTTTTCAACCGAACGGTTTAAAAAATTGATTCATGAATCTAGGGATTTCAAATCCCTGGATTCACACAACCAAACAGGCCCTTAAGCTTTCTGCTCCCTTCACTAAGATATTACTTCCTTCATGAAGCTTTGCCACTTCTAGAGAAGAGGTCTGGTTTATGCCTTGCACAATGAAATCTTTTCTTTATATTTCCACCCTTTGGCAATTGTTTTATTTTGAAAGTTAATCTACAAGCCTTAGTCCTAGTGAGACCCCCCCCCCACCACCCACCAAAAAAAAAAAAAAAAAAGGAAATAAAAAGGAAGAAACCCTTCCCGCTCTTTTTGATGTGTATGTATTGATCTATGTAGCAAATAGAGTTCCCTTTTGCTTGGTTTAATAGGTTGCTTATTGGACTTTTGTAAGAGGAGCTGAGTTTCATGAGTGCCCTGGGCTTCACCCACCTATTCAAGGAATGTTTGTGCAGCAACGATATTCGCCTAAATGTGGTTTATGCATGTGTTGCCTTTAAAATATTTCTCAAGACAAATAGGTGACAGGGTGATAGCACAAAGTTATCTTGAAAGTGTGAACATCAAATACCCAGAACCAGGGCTCCTCTTCTCTAAAATAGTTGAGCAAGAACCAAGAATTTCTTCAGATAGTGGAGACATTAAAGATATGTGATTTGAACATTCAGTCAATGAACAACTAACTGACTTTGCATTTCTCTTTGTACTGAAATGTGTCTAGGTGTCTGACGTCAACTTGGGTACCTTGGTTGCCTTATTGCTGTACGCTTGGCCTTTTACCCTCTCCAACACCTTGGGCCGCTGGTGCTCTGACAATTATCAATCAAATGAGACATGAATTTTCATCTTGATAAATAAAAAAGTGACCCACAACAATTATTCATCTTCTTGTGGGAAAAAACCACTTCCTGAAAATCCAGCTAACTGTAGTTGGGGATTTGTTCATTGTATGGACTTATATTCACAGACCATCTGCCAACAATCTATGTAATGACACTCCATTTTTACAAAATTCAATCATGTGGGACATGGTAGTTTTGTGTTGGCACATATATGATGAAACTTTTGATAAGCCAATCTAATTGTCAGATCTGGTTTAGTATCAGACTACCAGCCTTCCAATGTCCTTATTTCTTGACCGGCTGCTTGATGTAGCCTTGGATTGAAGGGATCAACGAAGGTCCAATGCTGAAGGATCTTAATAAAACCAGAACCAGATAAAGGGAATCTCGGTGAACAAGTAGGAGAGTTAAATAAGGCTTTTTTATGGCTCATTTGGGAAAGTGGCTTTAGGTTGATGACATCCAGGCCATAATGATGGACCGATGTAAGTTTCAAGTGATCCTAATGGCTCCTAAGTTTTAGGGGGTAGTTGAGACAATTTGGGCCTTAAGTCTGTAATTAAGGTCAAATGGGGTTATTTTATAGGGGGTGACTTCCTCAAAAGGAGAAGCAAATCTGATTATGAAAACCCCTACAAAAGTTTTCAGTTTGCAGGGTTGAGGTTTTCACATGGTCTAATGGGCTGGATGGCTAAGAAACCTCACCTGAAATTAAGGCAGCCAGAGCAGGAGGATATCCAATAGGTTTCAGCCTCTTTTTATGGGGAAATAGGGTTTTTCCGATTTCTTAGCAACTTTGAAATAAAGTAAGAAAAGGGAACTCCAGTCTAAATAGGAAACAATAACCAACTGCTAACAAATTAAGGACTTCTAAATGAGCCAACTTGCGTAATGATGTAGGGATTATCCTAACGACTTGGTGTGAACACAAAGGCCCCTTGGTCGAAACCCTAAGTGAAGTCCCCAAGAAGGATCTAAGAAGTCTCCATGAAGTGTAGCTGAACCCTACAGGAGGGGTATTTTGGGCAATTTAGCCCTTAATTTATTCCTGAATTTAATTTCAGAATTTGGTTAAGTCAGTCTGAGTCTAATTTGGATTTGTTTTGAGTCTTCTATTTTGAGTTTAGTTTGATGTTAAGTTGATTGTTTTGGTCTTAAGTTATCTAATTCGCATGTGTTTAAATAGATAAAGTATGTAATGAGATTCCAATATTATGGCTGGAATTGCGTAGTAATTTGATTCTTATTCTTTAGTGTTGATAACAGTCCAGCTTGAGTTGTAAGTGGATCTTATCAGTTAAGAAGATCCTAGTCTGAGTCTTGAGTCTTATTTTCAGGCTATAAATCGCCTCTAAATGTAAGTTTTTTTTCAGATTTGATGACTTTAAGTGTCTAATTGCCTAAGTGTGGCAGCTTCCCTAAGAGGGGGACCCTACAGTTGTCATTGTGAGAGTTCTTGAGATAATTTCAGCATTCAAGGCTCCCTGGTGTAGCCTTTCTTTCTCTAGAGTTCCTAGGGTGGTAGGTTTCTGGCTTATCTTCTCTATACCTTCTTGGCGCACTTGTTCCTTCACCATGTGGTACATAGATTTGAGATCTAAGTTGTGGTGGTGGTGGTGCAGTTTGCACACGATCTGCAGTCCTTGCTTGTTCCAAATTGGCAACCCTTGTGTTCATCTCTATAAGGTGGGCAAGCATGTCATGCTGGGCTTTCAGGATTTGCTCAGCTGCTGTCTTGCGTTTGGCTCATCTAAAGTGACTTGAAGCTTTTAAGAGTTCCTGGAACCAGCAGCTCTGATACCAATTGAAACCACAGATCTAGAGTTAGGGTTAAAGTTGTGATTTGCCTAGAATGTGGCTGCGCAGGAGTTTCCAGCAATAGGTAGAGGTGGTTTTGTAGGGTTTTCCCTTAATCCAAGCCTGCTGAAGATGAGTTTTAGACCTGAACTCTTTCAAAGACTGAAGATCAGATTTGAAATTTGAACTCAAACTCAGAATTAGGGTTTAGAGAGGTTTCAGCTGGGGTTAGGGTTGCTGTTCTGCAGTCTAGAACTAAGATTGTGACCATTCTGCAGTTCAGAAACTGTTTCAGAGTACTGGGGTTGACAGTTAGGTGTTTATGAATTTTTTGGAATTTCTCAAAAATTCTGCAAGCTCCACTTGGAGAAGATGAAGTGCAGATATTCTGAAAGTCAGAGTTTACGGCTGCTATGGGTAACTGGTGTTAGGACTGGGTTGTATATGCTTCTGCGATTCTAATGGAGGGTAGAATGGTGTACAACTGAGCTGGGAATGGGGGAATCCCAATGTGGTTGGGATTTGGGAGCCGTGGGGAAGAGGGAGGAAGGGGGAGGGTCTCTAGGGTTTGTGGGAGGGGTTGGGGTTTCAGGGACTTGAAAGGGGATGGGGAAACAAGGAGTTGTGATGGGGTTGGGGTGATAGCCTAGGTCAGACAGGTAAGGGAAGGGGCTGAGAAGGGTGCGTCAGGTAGGGGAGGTGGAGGGGAGGCTTGCATGGCTGGGAGGGAGGTGCGGGAGGGCTGTGATTTACTTGGGATGGCTTGGTAACTTGAAGATGGTTGCTGGACTTGCTATTTGATGTTTCTGAACTTGAATGCAGGCTTGCTTGAAATCGAGGTAGAAGATGACTTGCAGAATTTTCAAACTCACCAAAATTCCTCAGATTTGCAGAAACTAAGGGTAGGACTAGACTCACAAGCTTCCTGTGATTCTATTGAGAGGGGAAAAGGGGGTGAAATGGGGCTGTGATTGATCATCTCCTAGAAGGAGTAGGACCCACTGTTGCTGGAAGAAGAAAATGATGGGGAAGAACTGAAAGGGCTAGGGGAGGTTTGGGAAAGGGTTGCAACTAAAGGGAAGGGTTGGGGAATGGCTTGCGATGGGATTAGGGCAACTCTAGGTCTTAACAAGATGGGAAGGGAGCTGGGATGAGGGAATCCTAGTTGGGGTGGGAGCTGAAAACGTGGTAGAAAAAAAAGGAGTTGGGGAATGGCTTCTAGGGTTTGGGAAAGGGGCTGCAATGATGGGGAAAGGGCTGTACTTTTCTATAGAAGGAGCTGTAGAAAACTCTTTGTAGGATGCTTGACTAGGTGATTGAAGACTTGAGGTTGAAGAACAGTGCTCAAATCCAACTGCAGGTCACCCTCCTAGGGATCCCACGACTTCCCAAGTCTATTTTCTCAAACTCAATTCATTCAATTCATCTAATCTGGACTGAAAGTCTGAAAATAACTTACACTAGAAAGGTTATTTATAGCCTGAAACAATTGGACTCAAATAAGGAATCTTAGTTGCTAAGCAACCCAAACTTACTAGGCTAGCTCCTAAAAATTAGGGCTCCTGATTAGGAAATAACTCTTTTCTAATTTACAACTGAAATAGTCTTAATAAAAGGAAACAACACTTAATCACTAAAACTCTAATTTAAAAAAGTAAAACCAAAATTAAAAGCAGAATTAAATCTGAACTAACCCTACTAAATAGACTCGATTCTAGGGGAGAAAATGACCATTTTGCTCCTTGGTCAGATCAGCCCCCCTTTTTGCGCCCTATTTCGGATGGCCTTGGGCCCCTTCTAAGCACTTTTGGGGCTGCCTGGGGGCTGGATACATCAGGGGTGAGGGTGTTTATCCTCAGCCCCTACATTGAACTGAGGTAGCAGAAACTGTCAGATTTTAAGATATTTCTTCTTCTGCTTTCTGCTACTGCAAAGGGAAAAAAGAGTGAAAAAGAACCGACCGGGGGGGGGGGGTTCCATTAGCACATAAGAAGGTCATTTGTAATTCCTCAACTGTTTGCCTCCCGCTTTTTACATTCCACGGTTTACTCATCCAACATAATGGGCTCACTTGAAAGAATTCACTATAACTTATGATTCAGGGTATTGTTGGATTAACTAAGTTTGATCTGAATGCAACATATATATGCTGGATAGATGCACAATCTAAACTACACTAGCTTGGATCCCCCCGTCTTTTTTTAGAAGGGTACCATTTTGCACCCAATGGATCTAATCATCTTTTTGCTGGCTATGGTCTTCAGTGCATTTTATTATTTTAGTGATTTTCATTTTATGTCGTCTTGCAGTTGGTTGCTTGTCCTCTCCTTTCCGTGATACATATTTACGCTGTTGCTGAAGAAATGCGGGCAACTCCTGTTAACACATTGAATCCACGGAGAACTGCGATGATTGTAGCCAATTTTCTCAAGGTATGATCCCAAATTCCGATTGTCTTGGAGAGTTCCCCTTCCCCCTGCCCCCTTGGGGGGGGGGGGGAGGGAATACAATGTGGAAAATATTCACTAGCTGGTCTAATCAAGATAACCTTGATCCCTAGTGTCTTCAGCCAGACTGAGGGCATTCAACACTGAGTGTTGGAGTTGTTCCCCATGGATTAGCCACAGAATTTAATGGTTTTGGTTGAATATTCAGCCAGTTTCCAAAGCTTCATATCTTACCTGAGAAAATCCTTTTGGGCTGGAGCTTGTATTAGTATATGATGATTTGGACAACTTGTCCACAAAGTTTGAGCACCAAAAAGGCTGCCATTGGCAGATATTTGGACCATCAAGGAGCATATAAGTAAGTTTTATTTATTGTTCTTTTTGTTGTTGCCATCTGATTCTTTCATGTATTGGAAACTAAACCAGACAGGGGAGATATCAAGCCCTGCAGACTTGAGATACAGGGAAACATTTTTCTTCCCTGAAAGAGTCATAGACAATGCTCAAAGGGTGAAGGTGGGCAGAGATCTACACAAGGTAGTTAAACCTTCAAAACTTAGTGAACTGAGAGAGATGTTCCCTGAGGAGAAGTTTCTTATAAGTTGTGGAACTAAAGGGACGGACATCATGTTGGAGCACAGTGCAACAGGTGAGGATGCACTGAAGGGTTGGTTGGTTGCTGCATATGCCGCTAGCATGGAGAAATCAAGCCACACGACAGAGGAAATTCTCATACTAGAGTCTTATAAGAAGGTGGAAAGCTTGTTTCCTTCATTTTTATCTGAACTAAAGATGAAGGGATGGCATACGGATCGTTTTCTGGATGGAACAGGGAGCCGTTTTGCTTGGTAACAGTATGCAACCACCCTTTTTCTCCCCCAAGTCCTAACTCCTTAAAATTCAAAATGGGTGGATTTCAGGTCTTTCTGACAGTTTATTAAAAATGCTTGGGCATTTCTGTTAGATGTGTTACTCTGGTATTTGTATGGTTTTATTAGATAACTGACTTCCTAGGTTAGTGGTTGATTCTTTGTATATGTAATTTGACGATACTCAATTTTTTTTGACATTTCTTTCCATCATCACAGAAAAACAGTAAATGAAAAGAATTTCAAACTCATGATCAAATGTCATTGTTTTCTCCAAGAGGCTCTGAAACATGTAACTTCTAATTTTCAACTTTCTACTATTGACAGTTTTTGTGGGTATGCAGTCTACTGTAAGTTTTGCTCCTTGCTTGCTTACTGTGAAATCAAAACATCCACTAAGGGTATTTAAGACAGAATGCATGATTTAATTTTTATAATCAACTATTCAGTTGAAATAATCTATACTCGACCAGTGGTAATCACACTATAGTCATCAAGAAAATGAGATCTTTTGAGAGTTCCGTGTGTTCCCACGACGGCAGATATCACCTAACTGCTTTGACAAAAGAAGCAAAGAAGCTGGAAGAAAAGGGTAAAGGGTAGTCCAAGAAACAACTAAGCTCAGTTGAAACATGATGAGATCCACTTAAAGAGAAAAAAGTATCAAATTATTAGAAAAAAAGACTCTAATTAGTCAGTAGAATGTGTTTAAAAAAATCCAAACCAGTGTCCTAGGTTCACACATGATTATGAATATATATTATTGGCAAAAGAGAATAACAATATGGGTTCTTTTGGACAAAATTGTATGTTGGTAACCCATCTATGACTCAAATTATCATAGTAATCACAATCAATAAAATGTCTATTTTGTCTACCCTTCTTTATGGAGAGATTTCTTTTTTAACCCAAACCTGCAAATGCCCAGAAATGATAAATGAAATGTGATATCAATTTATTCTTAGGTAGTTGTACTTCTTGTGACTTGATTGGCTAAGTCAATGTGATAGACTTGATCATGCTACCCAAAAGGGAGTGGGGGAAGAAAAGAAGGAAAAGGGAAGATTACCATATCAGTTCAAGAATCTAATTGATTCCAAGTGGACTAATTGTCACTCTTACTTGATGAGTTGTTGAACCACAAATACTGATTTCCGTGATTTGTTTAATTGATAGGTTTACATATTTCAAGCTAACAAAAGAAAAAATTTCACCAATAACATGAGTGGTCCAGTCAATCCTTCTCTCTCCCTTTTTTTTTTATTTCCTGGTATGAAGTGTTCCAATCAATCTTTCTTTTTGGTGATGACCCAGTCAATCACAGTATATGCGTGGTACCTAGCTTAGTTGTTACTGCCAAACAAACAGAGAATAAGACTAGATGTGATATTGAAAAAAGAGCCTCTTTTCTATGTTAATGTTTCTCTTTATTTTTAATTTTATATTTGCAACTCATAAATTATTACTGTAGTTTTAACATATGGCATGAGTGATGTCAAAAGTAAAGTGAAAGCTGAAACATAAATCTAACTTAAAATGGTTTTGAGAAAAGATCATGAGGATGGTTGCTATGCTAGTTTTTCTTGAAAATTAGTATTTGACTAAGGTAGCCCTAATTTCTTAATTATCGTGGAAATTTGTTCTTTTGATTGTAAATATGGTGTACGTCAACACTCTCATGTGTCTTTCTCTTTCCAAACAAAAGGTAGAGATGTCTTCATATGGATAGAATCGAGTTACTGTCGGATCAATGCAAACGCGAGGCGATTCGCCATTTCAATTCTCTTGGAAAAGAAAAAAGTATGAATTAATTAATCACCCTAGTGATCATCTTATATCAACCTTGCTAAATAGGTATTTGATATATTGTGGAAAAGTCAGCTACATAGGTCTAACAACTGAGATTCATAAAAGATTGAAGTAGTTCAAAAACAAAGTACTACTGGCCCAAGAGATAAGGTGAATTACGTAACCATACATGCAGTCTATAGTAATTAATTCCTACCAAAAAAAGATCTATAGTGATTAATTAAGAATGACCAAACCAAACTTAGTTTTCTCTATGTGCATGCATAGCTTATGAACTCAAAAGTGATGAAACATGAATGTGAAACCTGCTTTCATGTCATTGACTGTTCTTGTTGAATAATTTTCCCTTCTTGGTGGCTTTGGTTAATTTCTGGTCTTTGGTATTAGTTGGTAGTTTAGTGGACTGGACCTAGTTAGCTTTTGTGGTTAATTATTCTAAGTTAATTAATTTGAAAGATTAGACATCACCCAGATCAGTTATTCTTCACCTTATCTTGCTCTCTCCACCAAATTAAACAATTTAAAGTGTCTATAAATTAGTATTAATGGATTACTAATACAAATTTAAAACATAAATCAAGGTGGTATGAGACCAAAATCCTCCACTGTCGGTGATGAAGGAAAAAGTGTTTTCCACTAGCAGTAGTTAATTTGATTATGATTTAGCTTCACAAGGCAGCATTACTACTTACCCAAAAGGTGGAAAAAGACTATCTATCATGAAGAGTTCAGTCAATATTATGGTTATTGAGCTATGACCTTTGCTGTCAGGCCTTCAGCTCCTGTGCTCAAAGCTAACTTTGCCACCAACTTTCTTATTATACTGGGTCACATCGCTTATAGATCAATTAAAGTTTAAGTTTGTAGTTCCTAGCTGTCTACTTCTGTTCTTCATCATTAACTTGAACTCACCAAATCCATGGAAAGAGTGCAAACATCCATTTAAAGTTTAAGTTGAACAAGTCATTCTCACCAAGAATTTTTCAGAAAGACAACATATATTTATCGATTTAAACTGAAACCTCTCTTTTTTATATAGTAGCATTAATTTTCTCCCAAACAAAGTAGTTCAACTTTGAAATATTTGCACCACTTTTCTACCTGCTTAGTGACTTCAGCATCACGGCATTATTGTCATAATTCAGGAAATAATTACATGGTTACCTAAAATATTGAAGCATAAAAGTTACAATTAACAATAAGAAGTGGATCAATTAGCTTGATCTCTTGTGGTTTAGTAACAACCATGTATAGGTGATGCAATAAACCCAGGTCAAAAAGGAAGAATTTTGATACATTCTCTGAACAAATGTTTATAAGTAGTTGGTGGTGAAAGGACCTTGAACCTACATTTAACTGTCTCTTTATCCAAAATTGCAAGAAAGAAGAGGCAAGAAAATGTTGGTGACCAAACCCACTAGAAAAACATTGAAACAAATTGTCATTATCATGTTAAGTACTGTAGTCATGACTAGAGATGGAAACCAATTTCTTCACCCTCTTTGATTTTCCTTGTAATGGCATCACAATCCATATTGATTGGCTGCTACTGCCAAGTGGAAGTGAAGAAAGAAAGCTACATGTAGATCATAAAAATCATCTGGGTTTGATTATTTTGGCTTAAGCTAATATGATTTCTTCAATGAGTCATCATCAAAGAAGTGAAACAATTCATTGCATGGCCTAAATCAACAATGATTGAAATTCAAGTAGGAACAAAGCACAAGCAGCCTCTTTGTTTGACTCAACCTAAGACTTCAAAATTAAATGAAAATGAATAAGAGTTATACTTCTTATTACCATAGTGTGAATAGAAAACTGGGTAAAAATAAATAAATAAATTAACGACTTACGGGTCTCGGCTCAAGATTTCATAATAGCTTCTCAGCAAAAATTGTTGAAATAAGACTATATTTTATCTTTCATAAGAGCACATAAATCATTTTATACTCTTATGAGACATAGGGTCACACTTTACCCTATGTTAATAGAGATAAAATTTATGGAAGTAGAGAAATCATTTTACACTTCTTACATGGCCTAATCCTCTATTCTAATGGGTAGAGGTCATTGCTTCTCTCACACATCTTTTTTACATATTAAAAATGAGACCCATTAGAGGATTTAACATTGATTTTTTTTTAATAAAATCCAAAAGTAGACTCCCTTGCTTAATATGCTGTGTGAGGTATGAACAGAACACAGGTCTTACTTAAATAGATAGAAGAGCTCAACTAAACACAGGGTCACGCTTTGGCTTTTAGGGTTTTTTTTTAACTCTAATTTATTTTGATTTCAGCCAAACAAAACACATGTTTGTGTTTTTTTTTTTAAAATTTTGTCCCAAGACGTCACTACCCACGCAACTGAAAGCTCAGCTTGAAGCCTCTCAAACACGCAGTGGAGAATCTTCAAGACTTGAACAAAAATATAACCAAATCAGCCAGCATGGGTCCTCCCTACTTTTTTTCTTTCTTTCCTGTATCAGTTTTGTATGAAATGAAATGAAATGAAAAAAAAAATGATCAGTGCAGGAGAAAGAGAGTGACAGCTTTCCAAGAAATTGTTTGGTTTTCGTCTCATTTTGAAATCTGACACCATTAGATTGTTTATTTATCTTTCATCCACGTTGGGATCTTTTGAGAGCATAAATAGCCAACCGTGCACCCAGAAAGAACTGAGCTTTTGGATCTCAAGGCACAAGGCTCTACTGGGCAGAGGAGAGAAAGAGAAGAACCAAGCTTAAGAGCTGTAGAGAGGAGCATCTCATATAACTCCAAACTTAAAAAAGAGAGGAAAGATGGTGAGAGCTCCATGTTGTGAGAAGATGGGATTGAAGAAGGGGCCATGGACACCACAAGAAGACCATATTTTGATTGCTCACATTCAGAAACATGGCCATGGCAACTGGAGAGCACTTCCCAAACAAGCTGGTAACTGCCAAAATCCTATATGGGTTTTCAATATTTCTCTGCTCACCAAGATCTATAGTCCCAACACTGAAATTATACCCAGACATTTCAGGAGTTCATTTCATTTTTGTTTCCTAATCTCTTCATCTCCTCCTTCAGGGCTCCTAAGGTGTGGAAAGAGTTGCAGACTCCGGTGGACGAATTACTTGCGGCCGGACATTAAGCGAGGGAACTTCACAAAAGAAGAAGAGGATACCATCATACAGTTACATGAATTGCTGGGCAATAGGTGTGTCTCCATTGGTTACTGTTCAATCCTACTTCATTCTCCATTTTCTTTTCTTCGTTTTTTCTATGTTATGTGATCAATAGAGCCCAATTTGATGTATTGACATTAAATTGAACCAGCTTAGTAAAAGATAGATTAAAGTACTTCATTCAATCTTTCCATCAGCTTTGGAGCTTTTAACATATCATCATCCACCCCTTGTCAGTGACTTTGATGGAACTCATCCTTAAAAAGTTAGCCTTAAAGAAAAAGTTTTGTAATGTTAATGATTCTGCCTTTCTTGTGGAACCCAACATGCAACTTCATCCATAGCCCACATTGAAATGAGAGGAAAAAAAAAATAATAAGAAAACAGAATAAAACCCGTGTGGAATCATATTTTGCGGTCCAATTGCATTATCCATGCCTCTGTAGCAGAGCATCTCAGCCAGTATTTAAATGGATTTCACTGAGAAAAAGATTGCTTATCTTGTTCTCTCTTCCCCGAGTGAAAATATTTTATAAGAACAAGTGGATCAAATTTTCTCGAATTTCGCATCAGCATTTGAGATATTACTAAATTTGATTAACCCACATGAAGAGCCCAGTCATGCATGTGTTACCTCTGCAACAGTTGCAGTGCTATCAAACAGAGATCTTTTTTCTTTTCTGCTTAAAATTTGTTCTCACATGGTGTTTCACTTTAAATTTGCAGATGGTCAATGATAGCAGCAAGGTTACCTGGAAGGACAGACAACGAGATAAAGAATGTATGGCACACCTATATCAAGAAGAAACTCAAACAAAACCAGATCGGCCCAGATTCTAAAACCCAAATTTCTTCTGAAAATTCCAAATGTGATTCCAACAACACAATGAGACATTCATCAGAACCAGTGACGAGAACTGAGAATCAAGGTCATGTCCCTGTATCTCCACAACAATCTTCTAGTGATGTCTCTGGTGTTACAGACTCCCTTAACATGGATTCTTCTGCAACTTTCCCTGCAATTGATGAGAGCTTCTGGTCTGATATATTATCATCAGCTGAAACTTCCAGTGGGCAGGAGGATTTTCCGGCAATGGAAGTGGACCCAGAACTTCAATTTTTGTTTTCTCCAGTATCGGCTACATCTGAATCCATTTGTGCTTTTGGATTGGATCACAATGAAGACAAGGATTTTTGGTATAATCTTTTCATAAAGGCAGGGGAATCTCCAGAATTACCAGAGTTTTAAATAGTGTAGTACTTTTATTTTGGGGTTTTTGACCGTTGGCACTTGGGGAAGAGTACAAGAATGTCTCTTCTCGATTTGAGTTCTGACTTGAACCAAATTAGGAAATGGCATATACATGTATTATACATGTAGTATTATACATGTGTTACAAATACTTATATACTTACTAACATTTCAAGGAGTTCTTGATTTCTTCTTCAAATACAATCTGCAATTGTACACCATGCAAGATATAACAATTCTAAACAATCTATATAAGTTTATGCGTATCTCAAAGGTTTTTTTGTATATAATTTGAATATACGGCGAAACTTTATCTCACCAAGGAGATTGAAGTTCTTGACCTTGTATTATGAGGTGTTGATCTTCTATTAACTGAGCCAACCCCCTTAAGATTGAAGATTTCAATTTTCACACAAATTTACAACAAGATTGCTATATTGGGCTGATTCAATTTATGGATCTTACACTTGATCTAACCCTAAGTAGGTAGATAAGATCTCATTAGTGCCATCATTGTTGCAAGGTGATATCTAAAAATGAATGAATTTTGGCTTAGTATCATCGAAGAGTTGCTTAGTTGGTAATGACTAGCACTTCTTAGTGAAAATGTCATAGGTTTGATGTTCCTTGTGGCATAATAGTCCTTATACCATAATACAAAGCCATCAATTCCCTGTTCCCCTCCCCCACACCTCCCCTTCCCCCACCCAAAAAAAAATAATAATAAAGAAGGCCTGACAATATTGCTAATTTTGTCAAATGTGGTGTCTCTACCTTAAAAGTAACAAGATTATGTGATTGACCTTAATTGACTTTAATACATGATCCCTTTTTTTTTTAATGTAAAGAAATTACATGGTGTCTTGATCCTTGAATTCCCAAAATTTCCCCTCCTTTGTCAATGATCATTTGTCCTCATATCAACTCAATTTGTGATCCAAATACATTGCTTTTCTCCCAGCATGGGAGAGAGGAGTTGCACTTGTCTTGGTTACATTTAAGAGAGAAAGAGACTGAAAAAGTTTCTCTCAAGATCCAGTGCATCTCCAAAAAGTATCAAAAAGGCGTCTCACGACCATTCTGGATCCTCTACCGAACAAGGTAGAGTTCTATGCTTCCTCAAACACAATAGGGGGACCCACCTCTAAGCGGCGACAAAATAAATTAAAGGTGGTATCACTAGTAAGCTCAACATAGATCCCCTTCCTTGTATAATATGAAGAAGTGTGAGAGGAGTACAAAAAGATGAACTTCTATCATAGCTAGGCTACAGACTTCTCAATATATCCTTGGTCAACTATTAAGATGTGTGAATCTTCTTCTTCATTTTTTATTTTTGGAGTGGAGGTATGGTACAGAATGTGTGAGCCTCAATGATGAAAAAAAAAACATAATGTGTGGTAGACAACATTTTCCAAACCATGCATGAAATTTTACTAACCCCTGTTTTTTCATGTTTTCCGTCCTCCCTTTGCATGCTGAAAATGTATTTTGGATTTTAATTGTGAATGGTGTTCAAGAAAAACACCATGTGAACGAAATTGAAGGTTAAAAAAAAAAACGTGAAGATGTGAAAAGAAAAAAAAACGTGCAGGTATGAAAAAAAAAAGTAAACGTTGATGGGCTGAACTTGAAGGGTTGTACTTGCTATTATATTGCAAGGTTTCATCACCACCAAGTACAAATATTTTCTTCTTCTTGGATTAAATCACATAACCATAATATATGCAAAGCTAAGGTAAGGATAGAGGGGGTCTTGATTTTACGGACCTCTCTACCCATAATAGAGCTATGTATGGTAGATTGGCGGAGAATTTGGTTGGTCCAAATGGGAGAGCTACTGGTCTAGAATTTTCAAATCTTTGTATTTTCGTAACTTTGACTTATTACATGCTTCTACCAAAAAAAAAAAAAAGACTTATTACATTCTTCTTTTGGTAATTTCCTATCTTGGCAATGGAAATGAGTGATGATTGGTAGAGAGGTTTTAAAGAAATGTTTACTTTTGATTGTTTTTTATTGTTGGCTCTGATGAGCTCGTTGATGTGTGGGAAGACTGTTGGGTGAAGTCTAATTGAAATTTTAAATGTTTTTTTTTATAGTAAAATGAAAGTTTTAAATTAAGATAGAAATTCATATTGGTTACAGTTCCTGCTGTCTGTTATGGCCAACATAACTAACTTACTAAACCATTCCTCTAGTGTTGGGGATTTAAAATTACCAAAAGATGATCTAGGGTAGTTCAATAAGATCTTAACAAAAAGAGTTGTTAAATGTATCTGCCTAGGCAGAATAAAGGAGTCTTTAATTGTTCAGCACAACCTTTTAATTTTCTAGTACTAAACTTTAAAATTCTAGATAATAAAACTGCCTTTAATAGTTATGCAACAATCAAACTAACCACTATGTTATGTGCAGGGGTATATCATGAACTATTGAAGAAAGCAGGGTGGTGCGTGGGGATACTTTTGGAAGGGCGTCTCAACTATTTGGATACGGGACAAATAGCTAATGGTGGATAAATGGAGGCACTACTTAAGGCAATTACGATGGGACCAGAATATGCGAAGAAACACCAAATTACAATGCAAGAAATTATCTAGAGTTTTAAAGTTTAGTACCAGAAAATTAAGAAAATAACAAATATTACCAAGGTAAATGAGCTTATTGGTCATGCGACAAGACAACGGACAGCTGATTTGGTTCAAAATATTTTTCATCCTGATGATTCAAAAGAAATTTTGAAAATCAAGCTGGTTTATTTCAATTGGAAGACCATCAAAAGTATGGGGTCCAACCAAGAATGGGATTTTCTCAACAAAATCAGCATATCACCATTTACACAACCTCAAGGGGCATGAACAAAAAACATCTACAGTGGGTAAAATTAAAAAGAAAGATTGATTTTTGGTTTGAAACAACAGAATGGGGGAATGGGGAAAAATAGCTGGGGAATACGCTCCTAGCTCAAAGAGCCATTTTCTCATCCTTTAACATGAAAAAGTTGAGGATACAGATATGACAATGTGAATGAAAAGCGTTTCTGCAAGAACTGCACCTTTTGCTGAAGCGGGACATTTGCATGAGCAAACATAACCACCACAGTTTCTAAACTAGTTTTGCGTGCCTCTTTAATGCAATAATGAGCTACATACGTTCCATCTAAGGCGGCATATCTTGGCACTGGTAGCTGTAGATCCACTAAAAATACAACGAAACTCAGACCAAGCATTCATGGATGGTTCGTTCAAGCTAAGGCTCCCACAGAAGCTATCATCCTGCAATTTCTGTTGCAAGGCTAGCACAAGGACAGGATACTCTGTATCATGGGGCATTCACAGTACATTCAGACCAATATAACCACACAACAGACATTAGACACCCTGAATCTATGCAACTCGGAGAATCAACCAGGGCAAGAAATCAATATAAACGTCTGAAAACTAGACCTGATGGTGCAATATCAAAGAGAAAAAAGATATTTTTCAATTAACAACCAACAGAACTACATGATAGCCCATTAAAACCATGTTCTGATGCACTAAAACTCCACTCATCAATGGGATCCTTTATAAGGGGAAAAACAAATTCTAGATGGCACAACCAAAAACCGAAGGAAGAAGCGGCTTCCCTGTTGCCAACTGCTTCTATGATATCTCAAATAGCTTATTCAAAATGTAAGCTAACACTCTTAACATACAAACCACAGGCTCTGCTTAACCACCCAGCTAGAGAAGTGAAGAAGCAATCTAAGAGATGCACGAGTATGCCAGAGCCTTTTCCTCTGTGAGTTCCTCAGCTGTCAAGTCCAACTTCTTCCTTGAGAACTCGTCAATTTTGAGCCCTGTTGAAGAAGAGAAAATTGAGCCACATTTTTAGGGGAATTTGGTACTGTTAATCAATCTGTAAGCTGGAATTGCCAAATGCAAGCCCATTATCAAGAAAAGACATAAACATGCACCAAGTTGAATTTAGCAAAATCAGGACCAATATTTCATACTGTTATCAAAGAAACAAATGATATATCTACAGCTGTTTGCCAAAGGAAAACAGGAGGAGCCAAACCAAGAACGTTTCTACATGGGTTTCCCTTTTCTTTTTTCTTTTTTTGTGGCTTGGAGTTGGTGGCATTAAAGACAGAAATGAAGAAAGAAAAGCCCAACAGAACAACAACAACCAAAAAAAAAAAACTTGTGTTCTCCAAATGTTTATGCTGGATGAATAAAAACTTACGAGCTGATCTAGTAAAAATAAGGGGGGAAATTTCCAATAATTATTAGCAAGAAAAAGGAAGACAGCACATAAACAGAAGAGAGAACATTCTAGACAGCCTAAACTATAGATAAGAGGCACTCCATGAAAATTTTTACAAGACTTTCAAGTTTGTAAAAAAGGTGTCATGATGGGCTAAGATCAACATGTGCTGTTTTTATCAACATGATAATAAGGGCCTAGTTGGGAGCCACTGGTTTGTAGGACCTAACTATGGCCATCAAGGCCTCCCACAGCTCGTCATTAACAGACAAACTGTTCGCAATCTAATTGATTAGCACTCGGCCATTTCATGAAGGCATGGTCTGGTTTTATCTCACGCCTTTGGAACCAAAGTTTCAACTTGGTGGAACTTTTAAGTAAACAGAAATATCCCTTCAAAATTGGGTCATCCAGCAGGCTGTAATTCATCAATAGGTTTTACTTTTGTCTACATAGGACTTGAGTTCCATGCATGTATATGACCTTCAATGCTACTCGGTCTTGTGCATGTGATACTCCTGTGCCTAGACAAGAGACTGCAGGAAATGGCAGAAATGCCCAAGGGCAGGTGATCATACCACAGAGCCCTGTGCCCAGATGTAGGAGCTGCACACTGCATGTAACCAGCTAGCATTCTCATCAAGCTGCACACCGCGTGTGACAAGGTATTCATGGCAGAAGGTCGGGCATCATGCTGTTAGTTGTGTTATAAGGGTGGCCCCTCTAACCTAGAATCATCCAAGAAAGGTGGATGTCAGAGGGAGAGATCCACAAGGTACGCATCCAAAAGACTGATCACTCTTCTTTTCTCCAACCCATTAAGAGCAATATTCGACAACTACATGGTAGAAGACTCAGCTGTTTATTCGACTCTTACCCCCTTTGGGACCAGCCCACGGCTTCAATGGTTGACATGTGATAGGAACCTGTGCCAACTCACTGCACAACATGCAAGTGCCTGGGAGACTAGTGAGGCCAAAGGCCTGGACACCCACGTCAGCAAAAACATAATAAAACATCTAATCACAGTCTGAACCAATCACCATTAGTCCATTACAATAAACCCTGTAGCATCACTATCTTACCCTAGCCTCAGGTCTGAAACGAAATCACACCTCCATTAACCAACCAGGGCATATCAATCTGTCCCATAGCCACCGTTAGCAACCACCTCAATCCGTTATCAGTTGAACTGATCTACGTTAGTCATTACTCATTAGAATGCTTTCAGCTGGAATTTATTCAATTGCATCTGTTTCACTTTAATCTTGATTTTTGTTTCTTTATATCAAGTGCTAGTGTCACTAAATATCTTACCTAGCCTTACGATCTTAACCAAGCCTCAGGCCTGAAACAAAACCAAACCTTCATTCACCAACCAGGACACGTCTATCTGTCCCATAGCCTCCGTTAACCACCACATCAATCCGTTATCACTTGGATTGATCTACGTTACTGTCGTTACTCATTAGAATTCTTTCAGCCGGAACTTATTGTGTTGCATCTGTTTCACTTTTTCTTGATTTTCGTTTCTTTATATCAAGTGCTAGTGCCACTAATTTGTTGCTACAGAGTAAAAACTACTGCAGTCTTAAAATTGAACTGAATTGTTTGTTTTTTGCTGCTGGTTTGAAGTTTGTCGTAAAATGTGAACACTTGGTCAATTCTACTAACATTTGAGATATTAGGCTTCCTGTGATAACAGATTGAGATGGACTGGAATTCAAACTTTATGTTTACTAAATACTGTTTCTGCATGCCAAAGCACAGCTCTGAACTTCTAATTATTTAATTTCTAATTAAATAGATATCTGCTTTTGTCATTTGGCAGTTTTTTTTAAATTATGGATTATGGTTGACTTTTCTGGTTCAATTTGACTCCTGATGTAGCACATAAACAGAATTATAGCTGCCATACTAACTGCTGGCTTGTTGCCTAAATGCCTAGAGGCCCTCCAACACGTTGGATCTCCCTGCCCTGGTGCATTGATAACTATAATGATAAAGGAAGGGGCCAAAGAACAAAAAGGCTAGGCCTATACACAACTGGTAATTGAGAAACACATGTTTATCAACTGCATTCTTACCTTGGACGATTGACCATTCTCCATTGCGACAAGTAACAGGGAAAGAGTAGATAAGACCAGCTGGAACGTTGTATGATCCATCAGAGTATACACCCATGGAAACCCAGGTGCCCTAAGAGCAAGAAGGAAGAAAATGGTAAGAGAACTGAAAACCAGGGGGGTCACATCCAAGAGAACCAAACCATGACGGGGAGCGAGCCCTATCCCAAGTACAATGGCAAACCTTAGTATAAGAAAACTCAAGGACCCAAGAAAGAATAATCACCTCTGGAGTTCCAAGCACCCAATCACGTATGTGGTCACAAGCAGAACTGGCAGCAGACAAGGCACTGGAAAGCTTCCGTGCTTTAATAATTGCTGCACCACGTTGTTGGACAGTGGCGATGAACTCCCCATTCAACCTGAAAGAGTTAGCTTTAAAATTAGGTAACAGAAAATCAAATCTAGGCACAAAAAGAAAGGTTGGTTTTCCATCCTCACCATTCATCATTGGCAACAAGCTCCCGTACAGGCTTCTCTCCAGCTGGAGTCTTGACAGTTGCGTGGTTGACATCGGGATACTGACTAGAAGAATGATTTCCCCAGATAATAGCATTCTTGACATCAGAGACTTGAACATTCAACCTCTCTGAGATTTGACCAAGAGCCCTGTTATGATCCAACCTTGTCAGGCAGGTTATGTTTTTATCAGGGATAGATGGTGCAAACTCCTTCAGGATCAAGGCGTTAGTGTTTGCTGGGTTAGCAACAACCAAAACCTGCAATTAACAGACAACAGAAGTATAGTCAAAAGCACTCATGGGCACCTTTATGTAAATGTTTGCCAACAAAAACACACAAAAATCTATACTTCAAAGAAAGGCTTAGTCACTAAAATAACACAAGAGAATAAAGTTAACACCTTGCAGTTAGCAGCTGCATGCTCCTCCAGTGCTGAGGCTTGAGACTTGTAGATGGAAACATTTTTAGACATCACATCCTTTCTTTCCATTCCTTCTTTCCTTGGGAAACCACCAACCATGACTGCAATGTTGACCCCAGTGCACGCCTCAACAACATCGGTTGTAGCAACAACACCTGGTAAATCCATTCAATCAGATTACTTTCTCTATTCAACAAATGATAACATCGATCTAACACAATGATCCAAAGACGGATCTTTGGCAATCATATACAGTTTTTCATGTTAAGAGGAAGAGAATAAACCTTTCAGAAGAGGAAATGCAGCATCGACCAACTCCATTTTAACTCCATTTAAGGCTTCTGCAGCAGGAGGGATATCAAGCATGTGCAGAATTACAGGCTGGTCAGCACCCAGCATGATTCCTCTGGCAACCATGGGTACAAGAGCATACCCAATTTGACCTGTAAACCAAACAAAATTAGTTCTTAGGGAAGAGCTCAATCATATCTTTAATCAATAGCGCTGAAAGGATGAGAAAAAAGGAAGAAAATTAATGCCACATACATTACAAGGGGCATTCCACAGAAAAATGCATGTTATATTAAATACATGTACAGACATACACAAAACTAAGGATTTTCCAGTGTCTGCAGATAAATAAATGTTGCATTCTGAATAATCAAAAACACACATGCACTCAATCAAGGAGGAATATAACGCATTTTGATTGTGTTTGACAAGGGGTTTAACGAATTTGAAAGAAACCCCATATAAATTAAAAAATGATCAATATGAATCCAATCAAAAGAAAAAGTTCAGTTAGAACTGAATTTAGTAGATTTTACGCTGGAAAAAGAAATAAAATAAATGGACTGAGTAAAAAGCTCCAAAACTGAGATTAAATTGACATTTTACATAAAAGGTGTTAGTTATTCATGGGTGTAGATGTAATGCATGTTCAACTGCACTGTAAAAAATTGTGAAGTTAAAAAACTTCTGCATAATAAATAAGAGCACTGTTAGTATTGATACCAATATGTTAATACAATGTAAATACTCTAGGTCATTCTGCCAAGAAAAGATACAATCCTGACAATATCCAATTAAACAGGTATAACAGTTGATACCACAATGGATGTTCTTTAAATGCTGAAGAAAACGTCAATGACCATACAGTCTATACTGATACTTTTCCCATTACCCAGGCATATGAAAAGTCTAGACAGAACATATCAACACAAAACGAATCCATTACAAATGGAGATACACAATAAAGTGAGCTATGTGTCATTCAAGGCTCCAGATTTATCCAAAAAATTACAAAGTGGATCGTGATTAACACGTCAGACAAATTAACAGGCCAATAAATCAACAAACTTCGACAAACTAACTCCAGATCCTTGAAGATCATTCTTATATCAACTGGATAAGAGGCTAGGATCTATCAACATGCCAGAGTCCATTAAATGAGTTGAAGCTTACCTTACGAACAGACCAAAAAATCCAACTCAAAATTAAAATCAATTTTATATGCAGGTACAAGAAACAGATTGTAGAAGATCTAATAAAGTAACTGCCGAAAGCAAACTTCACAAAGAATCAGCGACTGGCCAACTGGAGACAAGTACTACGATCAAAGAGTTTGAAGCTATTTCGATGGAGGAATATAAACGCATACTTCGATCATCGGGTTCAGTGAGTGTGGTTAAGGTAATAGAAGACAGTAACAACAAATCCGACCAGAACGCTAAAAGCACGAAGTGTTCGAAGATCAAATAGTGAAATCCGATTATTCAGATCGCAAGCATCAGTAGTAGAATCATTTAATTATCATCCGATCCAATCGAAGATTCGTCAAAAGTCAAATAGAAGTACACTCTAGCGAATAAAAACTGTATCAAACAGAGAATCGCAACTGCTAATGGATCCATAACTATTTAAAGTCATATTTTTACGAATTTTTGAAGCAGATTCAGCCATCAAAAAATGGAATCACACAGACAAAATTCAGAATAACTAAAAGGAAAAAGAGACAGGACGAAATGCAAGATCTGGGGCACTTTATCAATCACTCAGATCTAAAAAGTAAATCCAGAAATGGCCAAGCGAACCTGCAGCTCCTGTAACAAGAACACGAACTGGTTCCTTCGCCATCGATGAACAACAAAGAAAACACAACTGGAACGAGAAGAGTTAGGGATAGGGAAAAATCCACGGGAGCCGGATTAAGTTAGATTTACAGAGAGAGAGGAATTTATAGAGATATGGTCGAAGTGGCGGTGCTAAAGTACGCTCCATGCGTATACAGCATATTCCTTTTGGTTTTAGTTGGTTTTGACTCCCTGGTGAACCGGTGGAGACATGCGGTCGACGTGGCGAGGATTTGGACCTGCATTCCAGTGTGGAGTAACTGATATGCACGTAGTCTTTTTACCCGACCCGGTACTGCCAATCAGGGGTTTCGGATCGGTATCAGTTATGGATCATTATGACCCTCCTCATACCCGCACCCCGCAGCGAATACATTTATTTTTTTGGTTAAATGAGTCATTCTTGATGCTTTACTGAAATTGAAAATTTGTCATTCTTTAATAGATTTGTTTAGGCCTGTTTGGATACATGGATCAGAGATTTGAGATTCACAAATAAAATATTTATATCTGTTTGGTTATGTGAATCTCTAGATTCATGAAATCTAGAGATTCACACATTTTTACACTAAAAACGTGAATCTGTAGATTTTTGAGTATAAGGTGAAGTCCAGAGATTTCATCTTTACAATAAAAGTGTTAAACATCTGAATCATGACTCCATAAATATTTTTTTAGGATTAAATCTATAGATTTCATTCCAAAGATTCAAGCTAACAAAACAGTTAATTTTATGAACCATGACGCCATAGATTTGAAATCTCTAGATTTTTTAAATCTTCAAACTCAAGTAACCAAATAGGCCCTTAAAATAAAACTAGCTTTCCTAAATTACCATTGATCCACGTCAACCTGATCCAAGCAATTTTTGGGCCCGTTACTAATTCCTGGATAAATGTTGACAGTTCTGGACTCTAACAACTGATGTTTGACTTAATTAATAGACTATTACAACAATGGATACACACAGCTTTACCACCACAAATTATATAAGCCCACAAGTAAAGATAGTTGTCAACAGAGCACTTTTTGACTGCATTTTTTTTTTTTTTTTGGTTACTTGCATTTTCTACTTGTAGGTAATAAATGGTTTTTCCTGCTCTACACATTTCTGTTGTTTCTCACTTTTCTTAAGCGCCCAAAATTTTTATTTTTAATGAAATAAATAAGAAATTTTGAGTTCTTAAATTTCAAAATAAGAAAATAATAATCTCAAGGGGTGACTCAATTAGTAAAATACCAATGCTTCTATATAGGAGGTCAAAATTCGTATGGTAATTATATAAAAGCTTCTCAAATGATGAAGTTAATGTACGTTGTCCTGGATGACCCTCAAATCTCAACAAAAATAGAAGTTAAATTTTGAATGTAAAAAATACAAGAATGTCCCTCTAATATTTTCTTTTTTTTTTTTTTCCCTTTTTAGGTAAGCAATGTCCCCTTTTTTTTCAAGAAAAGCATTTTGGTGCTTTTCCATTATAGGCTCAAAACTATGCTAAAAAACCACTTCATTTAAAGAATAAATACAAGAAATAGATCGGATATACATACATGATCTTTAATTGGAGATTTCAAATCTATGGAGTTATAATTTATAAAATTAGATGTTTGGTGAGAATGAAACGGTCATCCAAAAAACATTCGATCGAGTGTTGTGAAGTCAATGTTGCTTTTTTGAACCGGATTCCCCCCCATATCTAATTCCGTTGGGGTAAATCTCTTTCTGATCTTTTTCACCACGGGTATTCGGATTTGATCCGTTTAATCCGGTTCTGGCCGCCCTGTTGTTCCCTAAAAGTACATAAAATCACAAAAAAAAAAAAACATTGCAATACAACCCCTAATATTTTGTTTTGACAAAAGGTATAGAGAGTAAATTCGACTTGGTATTGTTTAATCTTTAACCATTTAGCATTATTATTATTATTTATTATTTTGTGTAAATCCCTTCGGAGTGGCATAAGAGGATTGGATCGATATTAAGATGAATATTAGCTAAAACTTGTTGAACCCACCAAATTCGGCCAATCTAAGATTACAAACCTTTGTCCGAAGTTTCAAACTAAAATCAGCGTCCAAATTTGGTCCAATTCAACCCATAATTCTTCTTCCTCTTTTTTTTTAGTATATGAGGTTCATCCGGGTCAGCTTGTGCGCACCTTGATTACATCCTTAAGGGGATGCTTGTCGTCCGTAAGGGTCAAACCCATGACCTCTCTCTACTGAGAAGTATGGATCTTACCACTCTACTAACACCGCATTGACAATTCAACCCATAATTCAATCAAGGATGTCCTTTATATGTTGGAAATGAGCACAAATATAGAATAAAATCCAACCTCCTTGACTATCCAATCTACCTTATAGTATTTTATTTTACTATTAAAAGAAAAATCATTAAATTAGATTATGACACTTGACATGTGAATAAGATATTTAGAAATCAATCAATTGATTAACAATCAAAGCATAATTTAATCCAACTTCACAAATGATAGGCATTTGTATAGACATGAAAGGTACATGGGTTGAACCTTTATCTAAATATGATATGAATAATCAGAATACAAGCTTCACATTATTCTCACAACACCATTAAAAATTAGTGTGTTTGGTAGAAACGGGGGGCATAAGTCAACTCTTTCTAAGTATATTTGTTTTATCCGTGAGTAACAATCTAAACACAACTTAATTGGGGTAGAGCTATGGAGTACACAATTTAATTAAGGTAGAGCTACTAGGGAGTTGAAGCTCTCTTAGTCTTTATTAACAAGTGATATTTGACCCCAAAAAAAAGTGATAAAGAAAAGTTTTGGGGGTTCACATTACATGCATGAACTTTATTATTACTAGAGAGGATAAAGTAACAAACAGGTCTTATCAATGAGCTTCACTTTAGATGGTGTGACAGTGTTTCATTGAAGTCTTGAGATGCTTCGATGCTGTTTATCTTGGCAAGGAGGACTATCTGGCCTAATTTCTCTTTTTGGTTGTTAGATTTGTGTAACTCTAACACCTTGTATGACGCTTTCTCTTTGAAATAAATTTCGGTTTATCAAAAAAAAAAAAAAGAGATGCTTTGGTACGAATGAAAGATGTGATTCAGATTGAATAAACCAAAGAAGGAAGAGCAAAGTATAAAATTTCACATAGGGAGATATGATGGTACATTGAAAACTCGTTTGAAAAAGTCAAGTTAATTGAAGGCCAAGGATTCAAATAGTTTTTAAAATTGAAATCACCCCTAAAATTTTATCGGGGTCAGAAGCGAAGCTTGACCTTATATCTAAATTATATGCAATAGTTAATCCCCTGAGGATGTAGTAAAGGTACACGTAAGTTGGTCTTAGTAAACATCAGTTTAAAATACGAATCCGGTTGCTTAACGGACAGATACTGATATTTTCCAGTAAGAAAAATTCCGATGTGAGCACCCTTAAACTAATACGAATATGAATTAGGAGGCTAATTTCGGCTATCCATTTACAGGTCTACTCATAAACCATACTTTCACCTATCAAAAGACTTTGAAATGTTTGCTGGTTTTGAGACTTACTATGGTGACTCATCCTTGTTGAAAAGGGTAAAGGGGTTGTTTTCAAAGCCGATTTAACTCAAATGGAATCTAAAAGCCTAATCCAAACCCAACATTGAAATAAACATTCTACCCAAAAAAAAAAAAAAAAAAAAAAACATTCTACCCCAAAAAAAAAAAGTGCAAAGAACTGAACCTAAAACATTACTAACAAGATAGATTTAGATTGGTGTTTTCAAGGGAAACCATAAAAAGCTCAAACCATAATCGGCTTAGATGTCAACTAGACCTCTTAAAAATTTAACAAACAACACAAAGTAAATAATAAGAGAATGAGGGACACGAAGAACGAAGAAAAGCTTCCTTTAATAACCCAATTTTCCAAATCTTCTCAAAATCCTAGTTCCAGTTCTATAGATAATGCTGTCGCTTCAGATCACCACATACGATCAAGGATCTACTCATCTACATATCTCTTCCTCATCTCTAACTGGTCAGTATATATCTTTCTCATTTTTCTCTGCATCTAATCGATCGATTTCTTCTGGTTATGCTTGGTCTTATCAACTTTCTGAATTTTGTAAGTTTCAATCTAATGTGGTTAGTAGAGTGGATTTCAAATTTCGTGTCATTAGATCTTGCATCAATCTTCTTAGGTTTTCACTATTTTGTATGTGTTGATGGTGAAAATATCATCAATCTTGCTTGCAGCTAAAAGGGGTCAAAATTGCGCCCGGTGAATAAGAAAGCATCCAATGATCTAGAATTAAATAAATAAGGTATAGATGTAAATAAAAAAATATTTTTTATATTCAAAGGGTTTTTATTTACGAAAAAAAGGTGTATTATTTTTAAAATTTGCAAAAACAAATCCCTAAATCTATAGACTTTAAGAATCAACGATTCTCTACTTAAGAAAAACAATTGCCCATCCGCTTCTTCTTCCAACTCCACTGTCAGATTCATAAATACCCCTTTACACATAGTTGTGATAAAAAGGGCAAACTCGCTTTGCTGCAAGATCGCAAATTTGAAGCCTTCGTTTACTAGAAAGTTGAACGAAGATGGATTTAGTGCCTTGGCATAGCTGTAGCAATTGGAAAGGTAAATGTAGTTAAAGGGTAGAGAAAAAAATGATCCCTCATTCCCTCTACAATGTGCAGCGGCTATATATGGAAATGAAGCTGTTTTGGATGAATTACTCTCTGTTCGGCCAAAATCCATTAAGGAATTGACAGTTGGGAAGGAAACAACTCTTCACTTGGCCGTGGAGAACGATGAGTACCATTCCTTGAAAGAATTGTTAGAATGGGTTGATGACATGCCAATTAACCGAGTGATGCTCAAATGGGTATATGATGGAGGTAACAACATCTTGCATTTTGCAGCATTAAGAAGACAACATGAGGTAATTCAGATATTTCTTTTTCTGATGGGCATCTTTTCATTCTTCAATTTATAATTAATTGTTCGAAATTCTGACTCAAATTATAGACCATATTAGATCTACATGGATGGTTGGTGAATTTTTTTTCCTAAATTTGAAATATTGCATAATGATGTCTTGCATTTTGTTTTGTTTGTTTACTATTAGTGGCTATGTGCAAGGCATTAAATCCATTTTTGTTCAGCTTTATAGTAAACATAGGCTTCAAATTTGAAATATCTGTAGCAAAATGAGCTTGTCATTTTATCATAGCTATCCATAAAGAGATATTTATGAATCCAACAATGGAGTTGGAAGAAGAAACATATGGACTCTTGTTCATCCTCGGGTAGAGAATCATAGAATCTTAAAAGCCGATAAATTTAGGGATTTGTTTTCGCAAACTTACAAAATAATAAATATTATTTTGCAAGTAAAAATCCTTTAAATATAATTAAATTCATCGATGGTAAGATTAATTGCTAAAATTCATAGCCAATATGTTTCTTGAAGCCAATGTTAGATTTGGTCATGTAAGACGTCAAAATAACATGGTTGCTGGATGGTTGTTTAAGAAGGGACTAATTGGAAGAGAGGGTATGATCTTTTTTGATGATCCCGCAAGAAATGACGGACAAAGAGGATTTCTCAATAGTTGTGCTTTAGTTTGATTTTGTTTTGTTTCAGTTTCTTGGACCTTTAATGTATTTTGTATAAAAAAAGAAAGAAAGAAAATTATTTACATCTATAGATTAATTATTTGATTTAACACCTGCTGGAATGGTCTTTGTTGGCTTTCACAACTAGGTAATTTTGCCATGAGGTTTCAGGTTTTTTTCTTCTTTCGGAACGAGGTTCATCCGGGCCAACTTAATCGCACCACGATTACATCCTCAAGGCGCTTTTTATATAATTAATATAGGCTGAGCTTCGCCCCTGGTCCTGAGAGGATTCGAACTCTGACCTCCTATGTAGAAGCGTTGGTCTTTTGCCAACTGAGCCACCCCTCTGGGTTCATGAGGTTTCGGTTTTCTTCAGCTTAAACGGTCTCAACCGGTTCGATTTGCTTTTGGTTGATTGATGAACTCCGGTCTATTTGCCTAACAGATAAAGACCGTTGGATCTAAAAAGTACGACTTTGACGTGATTTCTGATCGCCGCAACAGATGGCGGCACGTCAGGGGTGGGGCTGATGAGCCGAATCCGTTACAAGAACATTCTCCTAATCCGAGTCGGGTTTGAAAACAAATTAGTATAAATTTCGCTATAGATAAATGAAATCAAATTAGCAAAGACGCGCAAAACAGCAGAATCCCCAAAACTTCTCGGTTCTCTGGTTTCGGAACCCTAGGCCTTGTTCCTTGTTCATCACCGTTTAGAACGTCCCAATTGAACGCAGAGGCGGTTGGCGAGTTCTCTATCTAGTACCTTCTTCCTTCTCGAAGGGTCTATTGACTTCCGAAATCGGACATTATCTCCGCTTTTGGAACCCTATTCCCTTCTTTTCCATTACATCTCGATCAAGTGCAGTGGCAGTCGGAGATCTGTCGAGTTTTGTCGTCATTCCCAAAGGTTATTTGCACATCGACCGTCCTCCATTTCCTCTTTCCACTATTCTTTTGTTTGAACTTTGTTTTCTGCGTGATATTTATTAGTTTGAGATAAAAGGAAATTTTCGCAATTGTAGCTAACTCCGGGTATTAAACACGATTTAGGTTTTCGAAAATGGCTACAAAATGCCGCTAATTGTGTTTGTTCTTACGTTGCTAACTTATTTTACTGAGTGGGTCGAATCGTTACAAGTTGTTTATTGAACTTTACTGGTTCGATGCAACTGATTTAGCTACAATCATGGTTTGGTTCTATATGCACTGAAAATCTGTCAAGTTAAATTGTATTCTAGGTTTTCCAAGGTTTAAGGACATGGGTTTACATCTATACCTGGGCAATCTCCTAAGTACTGGTCTCTTGGAGTGGCATGTTCCCCTAGACTTGTGCCATCTAGATAAGGTTGCTTGTTATGTTGTATTTGTTTTGATTCTGTATTCACATCTGATTCCAAAACATATATAGGACTGGTGTATGGATGCTGAGATAATTGATTATTGCATGCTACTTGGTTGTGTTCATACCAACCCAGGGACAGAATGGGGTTGCTATAAATGGTTAACTGAAAATTTGTAATGGCTTCCCCCCCCCCCCCTCTCCACTTGTCTATCTGGCTTCTGTGTGGATAAGCTGCGTTGCCACAAATTGTTGATAAACTTGATTTCTAAGTAAGATAGGACAAATCATTATTCAATGATAGTGTTATGAAAAGCTATTACAGCCGGAAATAGAATATGCTATTATTTTGTTTACTAGGTGGTAGATGTTTGTTGCATAGTGAATATCCCAGAGAAACTGTATTGAACATGTACCAGATCATTGATATATAGACTTTGTTGTCCTTGATTTTTGGAAATAATTGTTTTGTCTAGTTGGCTTAATTGCTATGTGTTCATACCCTTTATTGATGTTCGTGAACTTACTGAACCATGGAACTGACGCTCTTTGTCTCACAAAACAGGCTCCTGAGAACGTTTAACAAGAACAGCCAGTACTCATCTCCTACCGTATCTATTTTACTACAGGACCAGAATGGCGACTGCATCAGGTAAGAATTCCAGTTTTCAGTGTTTATGTTTAACATACTACTGTCATTGAATAGGCCCTTTTTGCAGAGAATAAAAATCCAGATTGGAATAGAACCAAATTAGAATACTTAAAAAAAACCAGAATTATAATATGCAATGGAAGCTGATGTTTGGAATTAGATCTCAGCACTAATAACCTTAAAAGACTCACAAATTGATTTGGTGATCAGTATTACAGAAATTCAGAATCTGGGGTGAAGCGTGGAGTTGGAATTAATTAGTACCTCCAGGTCAGCTGGTCTAGTTAAGGTTGAGATTTGGTTGACAGAGAACCACTTTTTAGAACCTGAGGTTGATTCAATGGCAGGTTCTCTAAGTTGAAATTTGTATTAAAGAAACTCGTGTATGAAATTCGAGGATTAGAATTTTAGTCGCAGAAAACTTGAAGATATCTAGCTTGAGCGATTTAGAAGATGATCCGAGGCTGAAGAGTAATAATAAAGGAAAGAGAAGGTGATTTAGCCTCAATAGAATGGGGGTCCATGTACAGGATCTTCAATCAGAGTCAGTTCTATTTCAAGGTTGTAGGTTTACAAAGGGGAATTGGGCTTTAGGGTTCTAGGCTTCAGTTAGGGCGGAAACCAGTTTTGAGTCCCCCCCCCCCCCCCCCCTATTTTTTTTTTGGGGGGGGGGGTACTGTGGGAATTGTTTTATCCAAGGTAAGAGTAGGACCTTAACTGAGGGCTGAATGTGAGGTCCTAATATTTGGAATTGTTCAGTGGGATTTGAAAGCTTGTTTTTGGATTGAATATTTAGCACTGCTGCCCCCTGGGGGGGGGGGGATGTCCTCCAAAATTGAAGGATTTCTGTTGGCAAGATTGTTAGTAATTAGGAGTCACAGGTTTTGGGCTTTTAAATGGAAACCAGTGCTTGAGAGGTGTTAGGATTTTGATGGTTAAACAGGGCAGCAAGAGAGATTGAGGACAGCACACTCTGGGGGGAGGAATGCAGGGTTGGATATATGAAGTAAAATAATGGTTATTTTTGCTGGATCTGGGGTTTGAAGTTTCAGGTTTGGGAAAATTCAAATTCAAGAACTGTTGGTGTTTTAGAATTTCAGTGGAGGGTGATGAGGGCCTTCCTGGTACTAGGGTCAATGGGTAGGGGTTTCTGAGATGAGAGTTTAGAGGTTTTCTAATGAAGGATCAAGGTTGTGGGGTTTGGGGAATCGATTAGGGTTCGAGGAAAACCAGAAATGGTAGGGGAAAGAGAGAAGAGGGATGAATAATAGAACATAGATTTCAGAGTCACTGCAGGGGTTTGGATATTACTGACCAAATTCCCACCAGCAGCTGTTATCATGCACACCTAGGATCATGCAACTGGGATATTACTTACCAGGCTTTAGTCTAATCTTTAAACACTAGACCAGTCTCATGCAGGAGTGGGAACCAGCATCTGCTTGCTTAATCTAATTCCGTCAATTCAAGTGTACTTAACTGTTCGAATTGTGGGGTATAAATAAGGGCCTTAAACAGTTGACTTTTCAAGACCAATTCCTGAAAGTAATGGAAATTACTAAGTTGGCTAAAATTTATCCAACTCAAAACTAAAAACAGAATAGAAACTCTCCCATGTATGAAGAAGGGACTCTTGTCCTGTTGGAAGCTAATTAACATAAAATATAAATATCTAATAAATACAAAACGACTACTGTGCCCTAACATAAATTGTTCCAATAGCTCAACTTAACTTGAACCAACTTTAAGCTGATTCTATCCCTAAAACATAAAATTAAACTAAGTAATTAGCTGTTTTCATTCTCATCATACATACCTTCTATTCCATGAAGGAAGACCAAAGGCCCATAACATTGATAACCCAACCCTAGCTTATTTTTTTGAGAAGAGAAGTTCAAAAAGTGGTGGATCTGCATCAGAGGGGTATGTGGGCTTCCCACCGCAAGCTCTTAGGAAGGTTCAAGCAGTAGGTTGCTTGATTGAACTCATGGGATGGATTAAAAGATCGGCGAAGCCAAAGCTTTCATATATCAAAATTTGTTTCCGATGCTGGAAACTTATATAGAAGACTCAAATAGACTTTATACTAAAAAGGAAATGCCTAACCCAATCCTTAACTGATAAGGTAACATACTACATAACTGAAATAATAAAAGAAAACTGACCTAAAATAAGACTAGACTTGTGCAATCATAATTAAGCATAACCAAACATATAAATAAAGAAATAAAGATGGTTAGCTAGCTAATCCCGTACGCCTAGCCTCTACCCATATTATAGGCCCATTAAAGTGGTCCATTCTAGGGGTATAAATGCTTAACACATTATAATCCAACACAACACTTGTTTCTATATAAAATATTTGGGTGATTCAAATACATCAAACTGGCTGGACTCTAGTAATTGCTTTCACACTATTCAAGTCAGTTCGAGTGTAATAGCTTAGTAGCATTCATTTACCGACCTTTTTATTTATTTTATTCTATTTTATTAAATTGGTTTGCTATTTTTCTTTTTATTGGTTTGCTTTAGTCTCAAAGCTGATAGTTTGCACTAAGTTATATGCCTTAGATATTCAATTGCAGTGAGAGGAGATGCAAATTTATACCGTGCATTCTAATTTTTCTTTGGCTATTTAGTAGAAACAAAATCTAAATTTCCTAATTCCTAGCATTTGGGTGACTTTATCTAATTTCTTTTTGGGGTTGCATATTGCAGTTGCCTTTAAATCTAGGGAAGATCATAGGAAGCAATTGGAATTGGAAGAGGCACGTAAGGCCGGGCTTGCACCAGCAGAGGTTGATGAAGATGGAAAGGAAATCAACCCACATATTCCTCAGTATATGTCGTCTGCTCCTTGGTATCTTAATGCAGAGAGACCGGTATGCCTATCATCTATTCTCGTTCTGGCCATGTTGTTTATTGGATGATAAAGTGCTCCTGCACTAATTAATTATCTTCTCTATTTATTTTTCCCTTGGTTAGAGTTTAAAACATCAAAGGAAATGGAAATCAGATCCAAATTATACCAAAGCTTGGTATGATCGAGGTGCCAAAATATTTCAGGCAGAGAAGTATAGGAAAGGTGCTTGTGAAAAGTGAGTATAGCTTCCTCTCCCCCTTTTTTCAGCAAAATGTTTGGGATTACAGTTCTATATAAATTGTTTGAGAAGATTGTGGGCCTTGTATATCAGCATTAGGGTAAAAGTGTATAACCATAGTGCCATTGCATAGAAGTAGAGTAATTGGCAATTATGTTTAGATTACACGTGGCTTATCTATTATTGTGGTGAGCTTCTTTTATTGGTGAAGGCATCAGGAGGTATTATAAAGATTTTTTAGTGTGTCATGATATCTGAGCCTTTTCCTTTGATCAATTATATGTGATAGTTTCACACTGAAAGGTGATATGTATTCAGATTCTATCAGGCTATGTTTATGGCTGTATGTCTCTGTTTTAGGGATACTTTCTTTAAGTTGGAAAGGAAGTAATATATTGTTGAAATTAGAAATCACAGCCAACTGCGAAGGGCAATCCTGGTGCTGAAGAATCTGCATGAACAGAGGGCTTTTTTTTTTTGTGTGGGGGGGGGGGGGGGAGATTTGCCCTATGCAGCCTTATCTCAGTAATTTTTGCTGAGAAGCTGTTTTGATGCCTTGACCTCAGGCTACAATGTGGTCTACCGGCCAATGCGCCAACCCCCCCCCCTCCCACCACCACCACAAATCACAGCATGTCTCTTTTCTTTTGTTGATATATGTGGCTACCTGTTGTAAACTACAATATAAGTATATCTTTTCTTTTCTTTTTCCATTATGTTATTCAGTTACTGTATACTGATTGAGCTCTTTTTTTTTTCCCGGTTGCAGCTGTGGGGCAATGACACATGATGCAAAGTCATGCATGGAGAGGCCGCGAAAAATGGGTGCGAAATGGACAAGCAAACACATAGCTCCAGACGAGAAGATTGAGACCTTTGAGCTGGATTATGATGGCAAGCGTGACCGATGGAATGGTTACGACCCATCCTCCTATGCCCGTGTTATTGAGATGTATGAGCAAAGAGATGAGGCTCGGAGAAAGTATCTAAAAGAACAACAGCTGAAGAAAATTGAAGAGAAAAATAATAACCAGAACGGTGAGGGTGAAGTTGGTGAAGTTAGTGAAGGTGAAGATGAAGATGATGAAGATGCATTAAAGGTTGATGAAGCCAAAGTTGATGAGAGCAAGCAGATGGATTTTGCTAAGGTTGAGAAGCGTGTGCGCACAACTGGTGGTGGTAGCACTGGAACTGTTAGGTGAGTGGGAAATACCTTCTCCCTTTACAAAGATAGCATGTTTATGATTAATTTTCATTTGTCTGCTCTCTGGTTTTGTCAAATTGTTGGGAGTGTTTCTTTCATTCTGTTTGATTTTTTACATGGTTTTAATTGAAGCACTTGTTTCCAGGAACTTGCGTATTCGTGAAGATACAGCGAAGTATCTTTTGAATCTTGATGTAAATTCTGCTTACTATGATCCCAAAACCCGTTCTATGCGTGAGGATCCTCTTCCTGATGTCGACCCGAATGAGAAGTTTTATGAAGTAAGCTACTCAGAAACCATATGTTTGAATGTTCTACATCATGTTACATATAACAATCTTATGTCCTAGTTCTATGGTTTATACTGATATTTGGAGACTCATTTTTTCAGGGAGATAACCAATATAGAGTGAGCGGGCAGGCGTTGGATTTCAAACAGCTTAATATTCATGCTTGGGAGGCCTTTGAAAAGGGACAGGATATCCATATGCAGGCAGCGCCTTCTCAAGCTGAACTGCTCTTTAAGAACTATAAAGTTATTAAGGAAAAATTGAAGTCCAAAACAAAAGACACCATTATGGAGAAATACGGTAATGCAGCTTCTGAAGAAGAGCTACCAAGAGAGCTTCTACTTGGGCAGAGTGAGAGAGAGGTTGAGTACGACCGTGCTGGTAGAATCATAAAGGGCCAGGTAAGATTTGAATTTGACAAGTAACATCTGTTCTACTCAAAGTTGTGTACTGTCTCTTTCCGTGCCCATTTGAGTGAGTAGCATATATGTGAATATAATGAAGGCATGATGAGATACCTGTATATGTGTAGAATTCATTATATTGACCAAATTTCATTGTACATGTATTAATGGCTTTATATCTACCTGTGGTGCTTTTGTTCTCTAGCCTTGCGCATTTCTGCTTTGGTTGGTTATGTTCAATTCTAGTTGAATGTCTTTTATGGACTGAGGATTCTTGCAAGCTGTTAATGGAATATGAGAGGCTTTTTTATTCTTAGTTTTGGAATAATCCTGTTGGGGAAGGACAACAGCCGCAGCAGATTCAATGACTGAACTTGTTCAAGGCCAATGATCAATAGAGCTTTAACAGTTGGAATAACCTGCTGTTGCGATAAGATATAGTTTGGATCCTCTTGTTCTAGCTGTGCTTGACATGGCTACTTGTAGGGTACAGTTGGCAGATCTGTTTTGCTGTCAGTTGGGTGATAGACATTGTGGTGTCTCCAGTTGAGTAGGTGGTATCTTCTGAGATAGGTATCTATCAGGAGGAAAAACATTGCATGGTTCATGACCCTTGTTCGTATGTTCTCTTGTTTCTGCCTTCTGAGATCTGTTGGGAGGAAAAAATATTGCAGGATTCATGATCCTTGTTCAGTAATTTTCTCTTGTTTTAGTCTGCTTGACTGTTCTAGTTGCCTGTAGGATTAATAGACCCTTCTTAATTAAGTTATTCTCTGGTCAAGCAAGGTGTTTGGCTTGAGTGGCTGTTGAGTGAGTCTAAATTACTGAGGTGTCTGCTGAGTTGGATCTTTGAGTAGAGCATAGAGATCAGATTGGAAGCACCTTCCCAAGTCCATTAATCGTCATGGGCTGGCCGTATTTTATATCTGAATGCTAATACTATTCGGCTGAGGTTAGCTGGCAATCTCCCAGTATGCTCTTCCCTGGACGTGGTTCCTCTTTTGGTTATCAAGATGGATTTCATGTTGTCCATAGAGTTTGGCTCATTCTATTTGCACCAGATGTCATGGTATTATTGGTACACAGTATTTTGATTCATCAATGGCATTGGGAAGTAGTAGCAGAACAGCCAAAACAAATTCATAGATTAGGAGATTTAACAGATCCTCGTTCCATCAGTATATCTCTGGTTGGAAAGTTGCATTTTTTGAAACTGTCACAAGCATATTACAGATATCAATGCTTAGGTAACAGTGGCTTTGGAGAACTTTAAAAAAATAAGGCAACACCATAAGGTTGGTAGACCATCCACCCAGGTGTAAATGGCGGACGACCAAGGACCTTGGATACATGGGCATTCCGATGGTGTTGTGTAGTTGATGCCAAGATTAACAGAACAGATAACTGATACCATAATGTAGAGGTCAATTTAAAAACCATAGGCTTGTGGGAAATCCATGTTGAAGTAGGAAACTAAAATCCAACTGGACAAAAAGGGATTTTTGGGTTTTTGAAACTGAAACAGAGGCCAGATAGGAAGGCTATGATCAGAACACCACCTGTTCTGTGGGTCAGCGATCGTTACAATTAACCTAACCTTGGAATCACCACAAAGGTTTCTAGATATACCTCCTGGAAACCTACTAATCACTACACTAGGGAACTTTCTGAATCACCACAGGACTAAAAGCAAAAGGGAACTTACACTTATCAAATCCTTGGACAAAGTTGTAGCCACAAACCTATATAGATGACTTAAAACTATGCTGAAAAAATGATAGGCCTGAACAGATCTTTATCTGATTAAATAATTCTATGTAATTAGGACGCAAAAATAATAGAAGGAAGAGACTTAAAAGGGGCTGGACTCATTTGACAACTATTCCTGACTAGTTAAAATTCAATATCAAATAAAATGAAGAAATATAGCTAATTAATAAAGTAAATTCTGTACCCATTGCTCCTACTCATATTTTTAGGCTATTTATAACCACCCATGGGGCCAAAGCCTAACATTTGTATTCCAACCTTTCCTCTAAATAGCCAAATTTCATTGATTAATCTTCATTGTTATTGTATATTCTTAGCCATGATATTGCAATAATATGCTATGTCTGCAGTTGCCTTGTATCCTTGTCAATTCTTTGGAGCTAAATGTGAGATATGGTGCTATTTGCAGGAGATGGCTCTTCCTAGAAGCAAATATGAGGAAGATGTATACATCAATAATCATACTAGTGTATGGGGTTCCTGGTGGAAGGATCACCAGTGGGGTTACAAATGCTGCAAGCAGACAATACGTAACAGTTATTGCACAGGAACAGCTGGAATTGAAGCTGCTGAAGCTGCAACTGATCTCATGAAGGCTAACATTGCTCGCAAAGAGGCTACTGAAGGTTAGTATGTGAGCTTGATTTTTCTTCTCACAGCTGAGGATTGTTTGGCTGCTTTACCATGTTTGGCTTCAGGTCGTTCTTTTTGGGTGAATTTTTAAGTTTACAATAATTTAACTGCTAAATTTACACAGAGGCACCTGCACCAACGGAGGAGAAAAGGCTTGCTACTTGGGGTACTGATGTCCCAGATGATTTGGTTCTTGACCAAAAACTCCTTGGGGAAGCGCTAAAGAAGGTAACAGTGGATTCTTTGTTTACTTCTTATTCTTGTTTTAATGTGTTTCTTGTTGCTTGACCATAGTTGAAAAAGCTTATTTTCTGTATTGAAATTTAAGAATTAATATCATCTGGAATTTTAAGTTAGATAGTAAGGTTAGTCAAAGTTATTTGGAACTTAAAAAGTTCAAATAGAATTGAAGGAGCAAACTTGAAAACCTTAAGAATCCGGCTCCACTGCTGGAATCGGAATGAGACTGTAATTGCTAGCCCTTTTTTTAAGCTCAACCGCCTAAACTTCAAATAAGATTAGAGGAGTTAAGTTTAATTTTTTTTAGCTCAAGTTAGTCTTGTCAACATTATGAGACCCTGAAATTGCTAACGCATGTTGGCTTGTACAGGAGGATGAAAGAAAGAAGGAAGAGAGAGATGAAAGAAAGCGCAAATACAATGTTCGATGGAATGATGAGGTATGTACTATTCCTTTACTCTTCCGAAGTTAGGGTGCTAATAGTGCACAGAATAATCTGTATTCATTTTCTGAATTTTATGTTCCATCTCTGTAGGTGACTGCTGAGGATATGGAAGCTTACAGGATGAAGAAGGTCCATCATGATGATCCAATGAAAGAATTTCTTCACTAGTATGGGACAGTTTCTTCCAAAGCTTCTGGGAGCATTGACAGCGTCAAGATGAATTTGGTAGTGACTTTTGCTGTCAAGGGTTGCTGCCCGTCGAGGACATCCATGTCTTGTATATATAGTCAGTGAATCAGGGAAGCTTAAGTATCATTTCTCTAGAACCTCCATGTCTTATATGTATAGTCAGTAAATCAGGGAAGCTCGAGTTCGTATCTACATGTATTTCATCATTACCATTGTTGTACTGATTCAGATTGTAGATTGGCTTGTGTGTTGATACGGGCTTTTAACTAAGTTGGTTCCCTTATCCTTCCCACCCAGAAGGAGTGAAAATGGAATAAGGAAACTAGAATGCTCTATTGTATGTTTAGGTTAAGCATTTCCCAGATGTAGCTGTCCTTTACATTTTGGAGGTCGACTGTTTCAATCGCATGCAACTATGGGCAAATTGGAATAATGAATTTAATGAATTCCTGTATTTTGATATGCTGTGTGGGATGATTAGAGTTTGGGTTCGCTATGCCCAGCAATCCCTGTAATGCTGTCAGTTTTGTATTTAGCCCTTTTCTGATGCTTTTTTCCTTGTCTACCAATTGCTTTTGAAAGTTTTTCTTTCCCTTTTCATGGTTTATTATCCACCCCCGTGTTGTTGGTAAACTGCTTGGGTTTGCGGATCAAACCTAATCCTCATGACGTATGTAAGCTTAGCTGTGCATTCAATGGCTTTCAAGCTTTTATGAGAACCTATTCGTGTTTTCAACCATCATCTGTGCGACAACACGAGTCAAAATGCTTTACCTGTCATGGTAGATTGATAGAGTTCTCTGTTCTCCTCACCAGTTCACCTCTTTTTACCACAGTAAAAGAGGAATCCGGATCATCAATACGCGTGCTCTCTGTGCTTCCCGACGGTTTTACCACTACAAAATCGGTGGGCCCCACAGCTGAAAAATATTAATAAAATAATAAAAAATTCCATCGACCACCCTTGGAATCCCTGTATTTTGGGCTGGAAAAGCCGTCGAGTGCTCCCGACGGGGTCGCAGATCCGGACTCGTAAAAGAGCGGCCCCATTTTGAGTTTTGACAAAATAATTAGAGGTAGTGGGTTGTCATGGGGGCATTGAGGTGCGAGGAAGCATAGATGAATTAGCATTACTCTACACTGACACGTAGAGGATCAGGTTCCATTTGCGCACTCTAATCGGTTCAGAATACGTCGACATTTCACCAACGAGCCGAGATTGTTGTATGGGCTGGGCGTCCGTCCATGTGTCCGCTTGTTGAATGCTTTCCGTGCCATCGGGGTTGGTTGCTGGGTACTAGGGGGCATCTGGTAGTGGGGAGCATGGACGTTGCTAATGTGCGTTAGATTCAAAGACATTCATAGGATCCACATTCACATGGTTTCTACAAGGGGCTGGAATTCATGGGTTCACATCCTCTAAGATTCTCATTCCTTGTAATTCTCTGTAATTACTATCTAGGATTACAACACGTGGCAATTAGTTATTCAAGGGTTAGGATTAGAACCAATTGGGAACTGAACATGATAAATCCCTAAAATTAAATCTTGAAAAAAGTGGAATGAAGAAATTGGGAGAAAATTTAAAAATTTATTAGGTTCAATTTTTAGTTGGGTTCTAATTTTGACCTTTACGATAAATTAAGTGTCATGTATTATACAATTTTCGATAGGAATTACAAGAAATTGCAAGGGTAAGAATTGTAGATTACGTAAACCCGGAATTCACTGGCAAGCAAACTACAAAATCATCTCATGCATAACACTACAACGAACTGTACATCAGCTGAACTTACATAACACTCACTACAACAGACTGTACATCAGGCGAACTTACAGGGTTTCTCCCCTTAACATAAGAACTAGAACTTCCCATAAGCATTTAGTTGCAAAAGAAAACATTAATATTGATTGCTATGAACCCCGTGCAAGCATCTCCTGGTATTCCCCAAAAGACTTCTGGCTCTGAAGCCTCATTTCCTCCTTAAATTTTTTAATGAATTCCTCTGCTCTTTTATCAACACCCTCCAGCTCTGGTACCTCAACCTTGGTGACCTGTTGCATAGTCATTTCTGCTGCCGCTTCTGTGGAATCTGCAGGAGACTTCTCTGTGACTGTTACAGTTGTTGATCCCTGAACTGATATGGGCTCGGCTATAAACAGCTCATCTGCAAACACGGGTGAGAATTTCTGTTTGCGGCTGTGGTGTTCTGGGTTTTGCTTTCGAGGACGATGACGAAGAGTAGGTGCTAGGCGAGATGGGAAGGAGGATGAGCCATTGAGAACGGCAAACAGAGTGGTGTTGAGACGATTCGTGGTTTTCTTGATGATGGCTTTGGATCGCTTGAGCTTGTGAATCTTCAGTCGGAGTTTGGAGGTGAAGCCCTCCCAGGCCTTCCTAGGGGGTGGAAGCTTATTGCTTAGACTCAAAAAAGTCATCTGACGACTCTGATTCAGACTTTGCTTCTTTGACAGGGGAAGGAACTATACAAGGAAGAAGAAGCTCCGGAACGAAGATCTCTAGCAATAGAAACTGAAAATGTTTGATGGTTGAGTTACAGAGCAAGCTGCATGGTTTTATGGTTCAGAGATTCAGGCTGGATCAAGGTGGACCACTTGCAACCCTGTTAGTTAATGGTGAATTTGGATCCTTTGTGTTCGACTGGTCTCCTAAGGAAAGCCCCAAAAGCAGAATAAAGGTTAACTTTTCTTTCCAACTTCTAGTGAAAGATTCTAAGCTAAGGTTGCTTAGAATTCAAGAGAATAAAAGCATATTTTTTTGGAAGATAGTTTCTCTCCAACCCACAGTGACAGGAGAATATGTTATCATTCTCGTCTGATTCTCTGGATTTTGAGGGTTTTTGGATTGGGATCAGTAGTGGATTGTAGCTAAAGACAAAACTCAGTTCCCGATTCAAGACATGTGGATTCTCTGCTCATCATTTTGCATGGGAGAAAACTTAATCCAATATTGTATAAATTTCTGTGAAGGATAAAGACTATATAATGTCAATCTATGTTCAAATTCCATGATTGAATATAGTCTATATATTTTCCTTTATAGCATCTATTCTAATTCGAAGTTCAAAATTACTTCAACTTGCTATGCTTCTTCATGGAGAAATCTCAGCATCTTTATTCCCATCTTCGAAGTTTCTGTAGATCAATTCTTCACTGTTGAAGTCCAATCCTTGCTGGGTTACCACCAAAGGCCCCATAACTGCCTTGTATTCCTAACTTATTTCTGAAGTAAACTTCTGCTTCTACGACATGGCATGTCACTATGATGTATTGAGGTTTTAGGATGGTTTAGGCAGAACTCATCAGGAACACTAGAATTGTTTGAATATGATTCTCAAGCGATAACCTGTTCCTGGGCTCTAAAGATCTGGAAGCCCTTGCTCAATAGTCTCAAACAAAATGTCAGATGAGTAGCAGGATTTGGAGCAGCTGAAGGGACGCATGGCCGAAGATAGCTCACAAACATACAACAATTCTGTGCTAAAAGAGCAAAAAGAAAGCAAGTTTAGTCAACCCGACAAGAAGAGTAAAAGATACGAAAGTGTGACCATTCTTGATTACAAATGTGCAAAATCTCAGTTTATCCAAGACCTGAACACTGAAGAACAGCAACAAAAAGCCTTATCCCAACTAAATGAGGTTGGCTACAACTCCCATAGACCAGCAACTAGCACGAAAATGAGATTAAGCTGCAATGGTTCTGCTTTGGTGAATTGTAATATTATCAAAGGCATCTGTGACAAAACCCATTCCTGCAATTTAGTATGGTTGTGAAATGGTAAAATTGTGTCTTTGCTGCATGCAGTTCAGTAAACACTACCAATTTCTCTTTCCCCATCTCTTTGAGGTTACCTTACCAAACTGCAAAAGTGGGAAATATATATGGATTGATGACACATAGGAAGAATCAGGCAATTGGTAAATCAATTTGAAATCTTAAGATCCAAATCCATTAAAAGACCACTTCTGAAGGCAACTATTGAATATCATATGATTCTATTAGTATGGGAAAAAAGAAAAACCAGAAACCAACAGGAGATAACGACAGAAACGTTTTAAAATGATGAAACCCAACAAGGAAACGAGAAAATAAAGCTTTAAATATCGCCAGGAGCTCTACCCAGTAGGAAGGATTACCTGAACCTTCACTCCACCTGACTTGAGTTTTTAACTCTTGAATCAAATGCAGAATGTAAGTTTGGGAAGAACAGGCGATGAAATCTCCGGCGGCAGATTCATTCCCTTTCTCTTCTCCCCTTTTCCTCCTCCGTCCCTCCTTTGGGTAGGGACAGAATGGACCCATCAAATTGAAATCTTGGTCGAAATTTTGATCTCAACCGTTGTTGAACAAAGAAAAATCTCGATTAAGATGCACGATCTAATGATTGTGAATCTCACTGAATAGTTCAAAGCATTTATGGCGCTGTACTAGATCGCCTACCTTCAGCTTTGTATTTGACTATCCTCCTCCCAATCTTTTGTTCATGTAACATTAGCAAGTCTTGTTTCAAATTTTTTGGAAATCACATGAATAGATAAAAACATTTCTGGTATACTATTTTTGTTAGAAATTATATAAGATTTTTGTAACAAAAAAAATAAGGAAGAAAGATTGGGTTTGGTTTCCAAAAATAGGCAATTCAACTATCAAAGGGTTGCTTAATCGGTAATAATCGACACCTCTTAGTGAAAAAAAACATGAGTTCGCCACTCCTATAGTCCTATACGTATTATAGCCCCCACCACTAAAGAAAAGAGAAAAAAATGGACAATAATTGAATGTAAAAGAAAACATGCTTATGTGCTTTTGTATGTCTCTTATGTACGTTACAAATTGGTATCCTGCGATTCCTACCCATCCATACTTGTTATATGACACGGGTATTGAACCAGCATTAGGTTACAATAATTGGTTTTTATTGGATGTGAACGATTCAATTCAGTTTAATGTAGAAAAAGTCTATAAAGTCTTTTATTTTAGAGAAAATTTCAAAAACACTCCAAGATAATTGTTGAAAAACATAAATATCCTAAAACCATGCTAAATTGATAGTCGCCTCCTTTTTCCATTAAAACCATTAGTTACAGGAAATGATGAAGAAGAACAAACTTATTGAGGAAAATACTGTAAAGTCACGAGATTAAGAACAATTGAGGAATTATGAAATGTGCTAACCATAACTTAACAGAACTTGCTAAGAAAGTGTATCATTATGCAAGTTTAAGAGATATTTTGAAGTATTAAGTAGGAGTAGTCACTGGCCATCCCCCAGCCGAGTCCGAATCATCTCTCGGGAATACAGAGTTTCTCCCCAACAGCTATTGATCACACCAAGGGACCTCATAGGGTTAGGGTGATGATTTTTTTTTTACTAGTAGACCTCACATAATTTGTGGTTGTAAAGCCGTTAGGGAGGAGAGATGATCCACACTCTCCCCCCTCCCCAAACCCGCTCACTTTTCAAAAATTTCCCCCTAGCCCTCTTTCCATGTGTGAACCGTCAACACTTAATAAATTTGTTAAAATGATAAAGATGGATAGAAGGGAGGTTGAATGCACAACTACTAAGCTAAAAATGGCAAGTGTTATCTGGCAACTACCCTGAGGAAAAGGGAAGAGGAAGAAAGGGTAGAATGATGTGCCGCCGGAGATTCCACAAGCTCCTTCCCTTTCATTTTTCACTGGAGTGAACTTTAAGGTAAGTCTTCGTACTTGGATTCTTTGTAATTTCAAAATAGAGATTCTGGGTACATCTTTAAAGTCAATTTCTTTCAAGGTTTCTGTAGTTTTCTTTTATCTACACTACTGTCACTTCTCATATTAATGGAGTCATTTTGTGGCATTCGAGAATGGTCATTTCCCTGGCTTTCAAAATTTTATTGGCCTGGTCTTTTTTGTTCTCAATTTTTTTATTGCTGATTCTTTTTTTCTGTATTTCAATCTTCCTATTATTGTAGTTGCAGTTGAATAGGTAGAGCGACCAAGCTATGGGAAAAGAGAAATTGGAGGTGCTTACTGCACTCGATACAGCAATGACCCAATTTTATCATTTCAGAGCAGTAGTAATTGCAGGCATGGGTTTCTTTACAGATGCTTATGATCTGTTCTGTATCTCACTGGTCACCAAGTTGCTTGGTCGTATCTATTACACTAAAGGAGCAGAAGAGCCAGCCTCCAAATGTATTAGCCACAGTCAATGGTGTTGCATTGTGTGGCACACTTGCAGGTCAGATCTTCTTCGGGTGGCTCGGAGACAAGATGGGTCGCAAGTGTGTCTATGGTGTGACCCTAATTCTCATGGTCATTTGCTCCATCTTCTCTGGGCTCTCCTATGGCCATACCCCAAAAGCAGTAATGGCAACACTATGTTTCTTTCGGTTTTGGCTTGGTTTTGGCATTGGAGGAGATTACCCCCTTTCAGCAACCTTCATGTCTGAGTACTCCAATAAGAAGAGACGTGGTTCGTTCATTGCTGCTGTGTTTACTATGCAAGATTTTGGGATATTAGGTGGTGGCATAGTCTCCATTATCATTTCTTCAGCTTTTTGGGTCAAGTATGATGCCCCTGCTTATGAGGTAGATCCAATTGCCTCAACTATGCCTCAGTATGACTATGTTTGGCGTCTCATTTTGATGTTCGGTGCCATACCTGCTGCACTCACTTACTATTGGCGTATGAAGATGCCAGAGACTGCCCGTTACACTGCTCTTGTCGCGAAGAATGCAGAACAAGCAGCGGCTGACATGTCAAAAGGTTTTGCAGGTTGACATTGAAGCAGAACATGAGAAGATTCAGGAATTATCAGATGATAAAGCCAACTCATTTGGTCTGTTCTCTAAACAGTTTCTCCTTCGCCATGGGCTTCACTTGCTTGGAACCACCAGCACCTGGTTCTTACTTGACATTGCTTTCTACAGTCAGAATTTGTTCGAGATGGATATCTTTAGTGCTATTGGGTGGATTCCTGATCCAAAGTCAATGAATGCCATTGAGGAAGTCTATAGAATTGCAAGGGCGCAGACACTGATTTCTCTCTGCCGTACTGTCCCTGGATACTGGTTCACAGTTGCTTACATTGATATCATTGGGAGGTTTAGGATTCAATTGATGGGTTTCTTCTACATGACAGTGTTCATGTTTGCAATTGCCATCCCTTATCATCACTGGACACTCAAGCAAAATAGAGTTGGTTTTGTAATAATGTACTCTCTGACCTTCTTCTTTGCAAACTTTGGACCTAATGCTACCACATTTATATTGCCAGCAGAGATCTTCCCAGCCAGACTTAGGTCGACATGCCATGGCATCTCAGCAGCAGCTGGTAAAGCAGGGTCCATTGTTGGGGCATTTGGGTTCCTCCATTTAACTCAAAGCACAGACAAGACTAAAACTAGTAAGGGTTACCAACCTACTGGAGTCAAGAATGCACTCATGGTGTTGGGTGTGATCAATTTCCTTGGAATGATGTGTACACTGTTAGTGCCCGAGTCCAATGGCAAATCCCTGGAAGAGATATCAGGTGAATTTGAGCAAGAAAACAAGAATGCTGAAGAAACAATGTAGCAAGTCAGCTAAAGCAGAACCATTCCAGCTCAATCAATAGGGCTAGTTGCTGTTCTTGAGAGTACAATTTCCGGGGGCTATTATGAGATTTTGAACATTTGTAATCAAAATTTTTTGGGGTAACCCTATGTTAGGGGGTGTGGGACTATTATATATATTACAGGGAGAGTTGAACCCGTGACCTCTTCGCTAGGAGGTGCCGGTCATTACAACCCTTATGATCACACCCATATCTTTTACTCTCCAATGTACATTGTTTAGCGATGTTTTTGCCAGTTGAATATTGAATTCATTGGTTGAATAGATCAACTTGTTTCTTAATTGATTGGATGTCCTCCTAGAGTACCAGCCAGCAAGTATCAGGAGACAAATTCGTTGCAAGCTCATACATTGATTCCAGGTGATAATGCATTGAGACAATTTCACCAAATTTAAGATACTTAAGGTTCAACATTTTCCCCTTTCATATAATTTACATTAGGAGTTTGAAGACCATAATAAGAGTAATGGAGTCAAAATCCAAAGCTTCAAGGTCAAGATTAAGAGTGACATCAAGAATAAAAAAGAAGAAATTGTTCAGCTAACCGCAAGCTTGATTGGCAAGGGAGAAACGTTGAGCTTGAAGAGCTGCAGCTTCTTCTGAGACAAGGGCTTGGATCAGCAGAGTCTTCACTTCCCAAGCAGAGTAAGAGTAACCTTTTCTTGCATACGAGTTCAGAAGCGCAGCTGTTGATTGCTTCAGCAACCGCGAGAAAACGTCACCTTCATCATCATTCCTCTGTGTAGCTTCTAAAAGAGTAAGGTCATATCTGAATCGCTCCAATGCTCTCGATCCAAACACCTTCGACACTGAAGATCTCTGTGGTATCATCTTCGGCCATTCCTCTCTTCTGCTACTCCAAAACCTGCCATTTCCCCAACCATTCTGAGATTATTAAGCACTTTGCTTCAAATCTCAGAGCAAAAATCAGAGATTCATATAATCTCTGAGTAAGGAAACTTACCCATTTGAAGAATCCAGATAAAACACACACATGAAGTACAAAAATGATAGGTTTTTTCTGAAAAAGATCCATTACAGGTGGGTTGAGAAAAATCTTACAGGGGAGAACAGCGTCCTCTGTGTCTGGTATAGATGAACCCAGGAACCAGTGCAGGATTTCCTTTTTCTCCTCCTATTACGGTGGCAGCTGCTACTGCTTCAGCTGCAAAGCAAGCAACAAAGAAAAGAAAAACCAAGCAACTCTGCAAATCACACCTACCCATACCTGCTCTTCTCCACGCTTTGATTTTCTTCCGTTTGAAATCCCAGAGCTTTCACAGAACCATTTAAAAAGGCTTGTCCGGCTTCTGATTTTTGAAAATCGAGCTACTGTAGTGTACTACTACCCACTTAAGTTTACAATGTTACCCATGTGTTGTTCCAGAAAGACAACCACCACGGATTTTTAAATTCTAAATTCGAAGTTCCAACCATGGATGCAATTTTTTTTACTATTTAAGGTGCGAGAATCGTCAGTCACCACTATTGGGAGATTTGAACAAATCCCATTCATTGGGTCTCCCGTTGAAGAAATCCTTTACCCTCTCACGAGGTCGGATTTAAACTTAAAAGGAGTGCCGAAGAAACTTGGATTACATGAGATGCAAGAAACCAGAACAGATTCCATCTCTTCCTTGTTTCAATTTTTTTTCTTTTTTGTTTTGGGGATTACAGAATTTTTTTTCTTCTTCTTGTATATTCATACATGGATTCAACATCCATAAATAGTAAAATACATATAAACACAAAAAGTTGTTTCTTACTTCAAAACAGTGGAATGAACCAAAAACATTACTGAAGAACTCCTTAAAGTCCATATCCCTTAAATTTTTATTTCAAGAAATAGACGAAACATTTATTTTTTGCCAAAATTGCTTTCCTTCTTAAAACATTAAAAGGAAACAAATTTCAACTACAGAGTATGTTTATCAGATCTTCTTTTTGAAGCAATAAAGATTTAAAAAGTAACTTTTGAGTGGGTTATCAATCGAGTCAGAATTCATTTACTCACAAGAATTCTTCTTTTTGGGTCAAACTGATAAAAATCCTTAACTAGTTTTGCTAATTATTTTAGAATTTCCTTTTCATGTGATAATAATTTTTTTCCCTAATCAGATCAAAGAGTTAGAAACCAAATATATAAAGAAACAAGTGCTTTATTTATTTATTTATTTATTTACCTTTGTTTTTCTTCTTCTTCTTTCATAAACTCTATTCATTTTTTTTTTTTTTTTTTTTTGGTAAGAGAATTTCATTGAAACTGGCAAGAAGGACTAATGACGTCCTGATTACAAAGATCAAGGAGCCACGTAGTGGAATTAGGCCAAATCATCATGCTTGCCACAGATGATGTCTTCCTAGCTAGAGCATCGGCAACACAGTTTGCCGCCCTAGAAATGGGCTCTAAAATGAAAGAGTCAGGCCCACTAAGAAAAAATTTAATATCCTCGACAATGTTGGAGATATTGGCCGGAACACAAAAGGAGGGATCAAGGAGGCAGTTTGTCAATTCCTCATAATCGGACTCAAGAATAACTTTACAGTGCCCAGCTTTAATGAGCTCAAGAAGGCCCATCCTCAGGGCACAACTTTCACCTGCCAGAACCGAAGAGCAACTCAACTTATCCGAACAAGCCCACAAAGGGAGACCCCTGTCATCCCACAAAATAACACCCACGCCCCCACTGTCAGTTTCTTCCCACCACGAAAAGTCGACGTTCATCTTCAACCAACCAGAAGGGGGCGGCAACCATCTTTTCCGGTGAATAGCTACATGGGACCCAACCTCATCTTTGCACAAAGAAGACCAGAATTCCGCATGGGCATGTTGAGCTTTATGGATGACTTCTTCAGGGCTCCTATGAAGATTTTTAAAGACCAACTCATTTCTCGAAATCCAAATACTCCAACATAAAAAGACCACAAGGCTAAAAGTTGAGTCTTCTTCCAGTTTCGAGTTGAACTTCAGCTGTTTCCAAAACTCCAAAAAATGTAGTAACTTTGGTTGGATTTCTTTCTGGGTAGTAAGAGAGAGGTTACTAGCCGAACCATATTACCTCAGCATAAGGGCAAGAGAGAAGAATATGGTCCATTGATTCACACGGATAGCCACATCTTCTGCACATGGGATCAATGGGAATTTGTCTCTTCATAAGATTTTCTCCAGTAGCATGACCTTGGGCCAAGGCTTTCCATAGAAAAGTCTTCAATTTTGGGAGGCACTTGCAGTTCCAAACTTTTTTCCAAATCTCAGGCTTTATAAGCTCCCATTCATGGACTCTTGAGGACGAGGCTGCTCTTGATGACCTATAATCTCTGTCATTCGATAATAGGTGATATGCCGATTTAACCGAGAAGCACCCGCTCTTGGCTCCCCCCCATATAATCTTGTCCTCTTGAGGGTTGATGCTAAGTTTAATCTTGAGGATGGCAGAAATATTACTTTGTGTGAACAAGGGATTCAAAAGTGGTAGGTTCCAATTCCGATTTCCAACATCAATTAACTCAGAAACAAATTGGATATCACAAGATTCAGGTTTAGGGGTTCGAACCTTGAAATTTGGAGCCGAGGGTATCCAATTACCTTGCCATATGTTGATGTTTTCACCGTTGCACACTTGCCACAGCATTCCTTTTTGGATGACCTCTCTACCCTTTAGGATGCTTCTCCAACCCCAAGATGGTGAACTACCTACTCGGGCTTCCATAAAAGAGCACTTTGGGAAGTAAATAGCTTTCATAGTCCTTCCCCATAAAGAATTGAGGTTCTCAAAGAGTCTCCAGGCCACTTTTGCAAGGAGGGCTAGATTATGTAAACTAGGATCCCAGAAGCCCAATCCCCCTTTTTCCTTCGAGTGGCATAGACGAGTCCATGAAATCCAATGAAGTTTCCTTTCTTGCTCCTTCTGGCCCCAATAAAAGTTTGATATAGCTTTCTTAACAATGTTGTGAGTGTCAGCTGGTAAGAGAAAGTGAGATGCTACATAAGTTGACATAGAGCAGGCTACTGACTTAATAAGTACCTCTCTCCCTGCTTGAGAAAGCAGCCTATGTTTCCAACCTTGCATTTTCTTTGAGACCCTTTCACCTACTTCCTTGAAAACCTCCTTTTTTGAGGCTCCAAACTTCGTGGGAAGTCCTAAGTATTTTGAAGGCCCATCCCCATATTTCACTTTCAACAGTCTGGAGAACCACCTCTTGACCCTAGAGGGGGTATTTCCTCACCAACCCTAATATTACAACTGGGTCTACACCTACATGAATCACTCAAAACTCCTTCCTCCTTGGGTCCTACACCTGAAAGTGAAGAAACCAACACATCTTCCTCTTTTTTGCCGTATTTAATTCTCCTAGCTTCCTCCCTTCTGATTTAACCAGAACCTCCACCGGCAATAAACGACACCCACTTGAAGCCCACCTCATTCGCTCGCTTCAACATCCACAAAGCCCTGAGGATTGAGGAACCACCACCAGCTGCCCTTCACGCACTTTCCCATCAAGCACTTCTGTCCTCTGCTCCCAACAATCTGCACCCTTGCACTTCTCTTTATCACCTCCTCTTAACCGTTGGATCATATGGTGCTGATCTCGGAATCCACGCCTTTGATCTCTTCCAGGTTCCTCTTGCTCTTCTTCCTGATGTCCTTCTTGTTCACTTGGTTGGAATGATTGAAACGTTTCTGGGCAGCCTGTGATTATGATTATTGCAAGAAAACTAACTAGAAATATATCCCTGTGTTCGATGGACACCATGAATTTTATTAAATTTTCGTAAAATAGAATGGTTCTGATCGAACCTAATGAGAGAATAGAGAAGAAATAGAGAGTCTCACCTCATTGAACAAAGTGTGGTGTTTGGGCCATTTTTCAGCAACCGGGTTGTGTTGGTATTTAAAGGAGAGGAAGACGAGTGCTTGGAAGACACGTTTTAAGTTGCTCCGAGATGGGTGCTTAGGCCATTTTTCAGCTTGTAAGGCTAGTCAGCTCCAATCTGCTAACACAAACTATTTAGGCTTGAAGGTGGAGGTGGTCCTTCATTTCCGAACAGAACTATGCAATCTATGCTAATGTGACCATGATTTGGTCCCTGTACATCCACCAATTGATGCCTTTGTCGAACTATGCTAATGTGACCGTGATTTAGTCCTTGTACATCCATCAGCTGATGGCTTGTATTTGTCCCTCAGGATTGGGAGATGTGGAGTCAAACTGTACTGGGATTTGAACCCAAAAAAAAAACAAAAAGAGGGATTCGAACCCGACCGATTGGAGAAAACTTAAAAATGTATGAACCGTTCACGATGGGACTCGAACCCAGAACCCGACCGATTGGAGAAAAATTAAAAATGTATGAACCGTTCACGATGGGACTCGAACCCACAATCTCCCGCTCCGGAGGCGAGCGCCTTATCCATTAGGCCACGCGAACTTGCTTGTATATTATGTAAAATTGTTAATATTTAACTCCTATGCTTGGTTTTCTAGTCCACGATTAAATCCTATTTTTCTGCTTCAGCACCAACACAATGGCATCTTTTGTGTGGTTTTTCTCTGTGATTTCTATTTCTTACGGCACTAATTTCTCTGTCCGATTCCGAAGAAATAAGTTTATTGAATTAATGTTATAGACCATTCATATCAAGTAGATGACCATTTGTTGGAATATAAACAATTCATTTGGGCCTGGATACTCGTCAAAATTGGATTGGTGTAAGAGAAAGCGAAAGAAACTAGGACCAGAGGTTTGAGGCATGGAGGTGAAGAATAATGGTTGAAGCAATGCTTAATGGACATGAATTGAGGAGTAAATTGTGAGGTCCTTACAGGGGCAACAAACATGAACACAGCCACAGAAGTAAGAGCCTTTCTGTGCTCAACATGACAACATAAGTATGAATGCATCCTAAAACTCTAATTATTATGGAAAGCCAAAATGGGTTCCCAAAGTAGGGCTGTTGAAAAATGTCCCTGATAAGTCCTTTCTCTTTGGATGCTGAAATCACTTGTGAAGCCTGATAGACTTGTTCATATCCATCCTCATATATTGCTTGAAATATATATGAAAACCTTTATCACATAGATTAATCCATACGCTGCCAATTGGGATTGACGTATTGTTGAAGCATTACTCTTCAACCAACATAGCAATGCTTCGAAAGAGCAACAGTGGAAACATGGGTTCTAGAATTAAACATGTAAAAGAAAGAAGATAAGAGAGACAAATATGAAACATACAAGATCACACTAGATATTCTGAAAACAGTAACAGCTCAATGGCTAATCCAACCACACATTCATCATAAACTATCACCTACTTCCTTCTATACTACAGACATCAAATGTCAGCTCTCCCTAACTTTTCACTACAGCAAGAAGTTCCCCTCAGCTAATGTTTTGCTATCATGGCCGTTTTCACTGCTCTCTCCATTTTTGAGGGACTCTGGTTTTTCTGTCCTGTTTACGATTGCATCCTGAGTGGCTGGATCATGAGCTGTTGTTCCAAAAATTTTGGGTGGTAGCCCTTCCATTACTGGTGTAGCTGCCATCTCCTCATACTTGGAAATGACCTGTTGGAGCTCCTCATGTAGATTCAGAGCCTCAAAGAGCATTGCATCATCATCACCAGTGCTTTCTATGATCCTCTGTAAAACAGGCTGTGATTCCTTGCACTTCTCCATCATGCTCAGCGTGAGATCATCCTGCAACCACAGTTAAATTTCCCATCTTAGTCACTGGGATGCTTAAACCTCTGTGCTCTTTTCCATTATTTTGCTTCTTAACATTGCTACAAGTCAAAATAATAATAACAGAAGACTTCTGAATATCTGCTAGTAGAACCATTACATTGCTGGTTCCACTAACAGACACTTATAACAAACCAAGAGCATATGAAATCAAGAGAAGCATAAGGGACAAGAGACTACTGATGCCAAAAACAATACTTCAAAGAGGTGAAATCAATGGCACCTAAACAGACGGAACAGAATTGACAAATGCAGGGGTTGAATTAGAGAAAACATCTAGAGAGCTTTTGTGAACCCATGTAGGACTGGATCAGATTTGTCCAGTGAGGCTTGCTCTAGTGTACAAGCACTAGATTGCCAAAAAGCTCCAGAGCTAATAGAATGTGTTAAGTCTTCCCATTTAACCTAACTAATACTAGACTGAACTAATCTAGCACCCATAGACTTGGATCAAACTCCCAGTTTAGCATGTCAGATTACAGAAAATTATATGCTTTTGAAACCTAATCCAAGTAAGAGTTCCATACAAACACAACCACCACAAAAATGGGTTATGTGATTTACCTTGAGGGGCTTCGGCTCTGCTTGAGAGTTTAAAATGCTAGACAGGATATCAATGCTATTTCGGGTTACAACAAGAAACTCTTTCTTATCTTCCACTGGAAAACTGCCACCATGATATGGAATATCAGTATGATCCGAACCGTGTGCATCCAAGTGAGGAGGCATGGGATATATTTCAGGAGGGGAAAATGTCTGTTGATGAACATCTGGAGCCAAAGGGTCATAACGTGGTATTGAATTCCTATAACCTTTTTTGGGCCTCGGTAAGTTTCTGTTCTTCAAGTTCTGCAATTAACAGTTTCATGAAAACAGGGAAATTTTAAAATAGGTATTAAATAACAGCTACGCAAACAGCTTACATAGATGAAACCAGAAGCAGCAGAGCTTACCATGGAAGTCTGGCGAAACACAGGCAGGTAAGCCAGATCTTCAGATGCGCCCCAAGCATGAATCAGATCCACTGCTCGTTGTCTATTACTGTAATAGGTATGCGGATTATCAATCATCTTAACCATCTCATCCAAGACCTTCTCAGAAGCCAATTCCGAGAAAACCTTATCACAATTCATAGCACAAGCTTCCAACAGATCAAGACTCAACCTTTGACTAACCATATTCTTGCCAGTAATCTTCTTCTTTAGAGCTTTCACAACTTCCTGACCACTAAACTCCTCGCTATTGATCAAAGCACATATCCGTAAATTCAAACCCCAATTCGGTCCTTCCAAGCTATCTGATGTAGCTTCATCAACCATCTTCGATTCAGGTGTTGGAGCTTGTAAGATTTCCTTCATTTTCCCGCTAACCATTCTACTCATTTGAGCTCCACCACTCTTTAATCGCTCACCAAACGCTGCTAACTTCAATCTATCCATCTCTAAATCAGAATCTTGAAAGCAAACTAGCAACAATCAAAACACAGAAAACCCTAATAATATCTCGACTTTTGAAACCCTAGCAGTGAAAGTACCAATGAATGGAGAGGTGAGGTCTATGTCTATCACAAAATCTAACAATATCAAGTCATTATCGGGTCGAAACCCAAGAATCGAAACTTTTTCACTGTAATGATGACGAATTGCTCAGGCGAAAGCGTTGTTGTTGTATAGTTGATCACAATGTCAATCTAATCCCTTTGGTTTTGTAATTGCCCTTTTTCTCTTTTTGCGGCTCAGAGATATTGAATAGGCTAGTCTGTATATATAACGACGGCTACGTGTCGACGACAATCGAAAACCAAAGAAACGCGTGCGCAAGCGTCATTGGTAGGGCCCATCTGTTGGGATAGGTCAGACAGTTAACAGATCTTACCGAATTATCATTTTTAATGGACTCAAAATGTATTTCCGTCTCTAAACGTAACTGCTATTGTCAGCATACAATTTTTTTTATTTTTTTTCCCATTTAAGAATGATGTAAAATTTATACCAAACACAATTTTGTTTTCATATTACTAGACCAGGCCAGGATGGAAAGAAAAAATAGAGCCCACATCTTATACCCCACTCCCCGTGCTTTCGAATTTTTTTTTCTTCTCACAGACCACCTGACATAGATAGTCTAGGGTGATTTGTATCAGATGGAATGTGAGCAGTATGCAACATATCACCAAAATTTGTTGAATTTTGGCCTTTTTGATGATTGGCGAACCGAAACCATGGACGAAATCTAGGTTCGTGAGATATCGCCGCTTTTTTAGAAGTGATGTTAACGGCATTCCTTTGTTTGCCTCTGGCTGTGATCTGGACGAATTGTTTGCTAGTGAGGGATTTGCCCAAAGAGTAGTTTTCGTTGAGGAGCTGTTTACCTAGATGCAGAGACGGAGAAGAGGGTTTCTTGGAACTCATCATTTGGTAGTATTTGTCGGTGGTTTTCCGCCAAGTGAGAAAAGAGGGTTGTTGTTGTTGTTGGAAGGGAAGAGATGAAATCAATGACTAGCGCTGGGAAGGACTAAATCAATCGTACCAAAGGAGATTGACAGAGATTTGGCCGAAAAGGAGAGAACCCTTGTGGTATCGAAGCAACGGTTGCTCTTGCACCAACTCAGTGAGCTTTCTCCCAACAGAGGACACAAGAATGAGGGAAATAACAAGCAAAGAATTCAAAAAAAAAAAAAAAAAAAAAAATGAAAACAAAGCCATACTGGATCAGAGCAGCTTGAGGGAGTAACTACTAGAAGTCGAAAAGAGAAGAGAAGCCAAGATTACTTCTTTGATGGTTGAGGCAGTTAAACAGCCATATTTCGCTGAAATTTCAGACCTTGGCTGTGAGTGAGAATTTTGGGGGCATGGAGATAGTGGGGCTAGAGGATCCAAATTCAAGAAAGAGTGGAGGGACACAAGTTTGAAATCAATAACTTCTTGGTCTTCCTGTCTTCAGCTGCAATCACTGTGCTAGACACAAATCCGCTTGATGACATTTAATTGACTACTAGGATCAATAGTCTTACAACCCAAAACATTCAAATCTTCTTGCTGATGTAACATTCAAATTCACTTGTAACTCAAAATTAAGAACCATTGTTAAATATGCAAAAAAATATTTTTGCTGATGTAACTCTAAATTAAGAACCATTGTGAAATGTACAAATAATCACATAAAACATCAAGGGAGCTGAAGGAAAACTTGTTCAAATGGAGATGGACTATGGAGTTTGAATCGGGCCTAAATCTTCTATCTAGATGGAAAGAAAATTATTCAATCCAAATAATTGACTTTTTGACACATATAGAATCTCAAAAGAAGATTTTTTTTCTTTTAGTAAATTAATTAAAATTTAATATCATTTATCACTATCAATATTAAATTATCAAAAAATAATATTGTTTTGAGATTGAACAAGTACTAAGAATCAACCACATATGTTCAAAAATTTTCTCATTATTTGAATAGAGGATATAATTCAAATATGTAGAGATGTCACGTGATTAGCGAGAAGTTTGTTTTCGAGAACTGAAGTGTCAATTGATGACCCCCCAGTGAAGAGGTTTCAATTTTATTTTTTTTAGATAAAGGTTTCAACGGTTTGAGAGGTTGGTAATCTTATTTTGAAACTTTAAAAATATTATAGGATAATGTTAAAATTATATTTACAATATGTATTTCAAATGGGAAAAATCTACATGCGGGCATCGTTTCCTATATTCAATAATACAATTAAACGGAGCCACCAGTTTAGTCAACTTTCTTTTTTGATAACTTGTCAACCTTACTAGAAAATATCAAATAGTTATATTATATATAGCATTTTCTCTATTAAAAATTATTCTATAAAAAAAAATCTTCGCTAAAACTTAATGGAGAAGAATTAAGAGGATGTCAAAATGGGAAAGATCCCTCCACAACACTAATACGGATGCATGTTGATAAGTTTTTCTTTTCCCACTCATTTTCTCTAGAAGGAAAGTGTGAAATGATTATTAAAGAGGTGGCGTAGTTGGAAATATATCATGAATATCTAAAATTGGATTTATTAAGAATGATATATGACTCACTCATAAAGTATTTTATCACATTTTTTTTTCTTCTTTTTTTAAATAATTTATTGAATTGTTCTTGTAAAACATGTGGATGGTAGGATACATGATTCCAAAAAAGGTCCACATTGTCTTTGTCTAGGCAAGGCGTTCGTTTATCTGTCCAGCCACTTGCCTATAATACCGTGATTGGTTGATTAAGGGCTTGTTTGGTTACATGACCAGAGATTTCAAATCTCTAGATTCATTATTCAAAGATTATACTCATTTGATTGTAAAAATCTTTAGATTCATGAAATTTAGGGCCTGTTTGGTTACTTGAGTCTGTAGATTTCAAAAATTTAGAGATTTCAAATCTACCGACTTCAAATCTCCAGAGTCATAGTTCGTAAAATTAACTGTTTGGTTAGTTTGAATTTTTGGAATGAAATTTCTAGATTTATCTTAAAAAAATATTTATTGAATTATGGTTCAAATCTTTAACGCTTTGATAGTATGGATGAAATCTCTGGATTTCACCTCATACCCATAAATCTACAGATTTACGTTTTTAGTGTAAAAATGTGAATCTCTAGATTTCATGAATCTAGAGATTCACGCAACCAAACAAGTAAAAATCTCCCATTTCACATCTCTCGATTTGCAAAAAAGCTATAGAGATTCACCCCTTTGCACTTTGGGGGAATTCACAAAAAAGCTATACATTTGCCTTCAACCCAATCAAATAGTTTTTTAGGATGAATCCACAGATTTCATTCCACAACCAAACATCTAATTTTATAAATTATAACTTCATATATTTGAAATCTATAGATTTGAAATCTCTAGATATTTGAAATCTCCAAACTCATGTAACCAAACAGGCCCTAATATCATGGGCAAGACGTCTAGCAATCAGACGCACAGACCCAAAGGATTTGCATTATTTCAGAAAGTATGGAATAAAATTTGGTAGATGCTTTTCTACCTACAAACTACGTCTCTCAATCTTGTCTCCAAGTTTTAAAGTATCGGTATCAAGTATCATATCGGTCAGGTGATTTAAAAGACATATTGTCCTCTATTGATTATTGTATCGTGATGACTAATGTATTTTAGAATAATTCAATGGAAAGACATATCGAGATGTATCATATCGGTTTGGTCAAATATGAATACGTATCAACTAGTATCGTATGGTACGTGGGATACTTTAAACATTGCTTGTCTCAATACAAGTATTAAGAAAGACAACTATAGTTTTTGTTTCATCATAAGAAACTCTGCCTGCCCATTCATTTCTACTTTCACCAAAAAACTACTGTATCTGATCTAATCAGTTCCCCAAGCTGAATCGTCGGCATTGAAAGTGTCTACTACAGGCGTTGGCACCGAAACTAGTTTTTCCAAAATTGAAAACAAGAACTTCATTTTCTTTGCTAACCAAGTAAAACCCTAAAACAAGCTTAAGATTGAATTATCATCTAAAATCGAATTACGAACTGATTACAACAATGGGTATATGCAATCCCACAGGATAGCTCAGTTGGCAAGAGCCAACGTCTCACAACAAAGAGGTCATGGGCTCAGCTACCCTTCTGGCATACCTATAAAAGAAGAGGATTTATGTACAATATAGCACTCATAGTGAAATTACTTAATACCAAAATCTCCCTAGCAATATCCTAAAACTAATTGTTACAATGCAATCAGAAGGAATTTTAAGTCGCCAATGCTGTCACAGAGGATCAACATATCCATACAAGTGAAAACTGATACCATGAATGGCCATAGTGCAACGCATGCAATTACGGGTACCTGATCCTCATCATCTTCCGCTTAATGCTCAGTCTTAACCTTTACATCTCCATTTGGTAGAATGCTCTGTGATTGCGCAAGCCGTTTTGATTCCTGCAGCAGATTCCAGGAGAATTAAAAGATTGTTAAAAGGGAAGCGAAGAGAAGACAACACCAGGAGAATCAATAGAATGTGAAAAAGGAAATATACTGGGAACCAAAGAGAAGATAGCTTGCACAGGAAAAATCATTGCTTACTAGATAGTTAACTTATTTAAAAAAAATTATATCTACAATATATGAGAATATCCAACAGCCAGAACATAACCATTACTTGAAGCAGAAGTTTACCAGGCGATGACTGAAGCCCAGTTCCCATCAGTCATCAACTGTGACAGATTAACCGAGAAAACAATTTAAACTGAGACGAATATCATCTGAGCCATGGACAAGTTTTCAACACTTCTTTCTGTCTAATTTACCCTTAAATTTCAAATTTAACCAGACGTTGCAAAAGAGTCCAAGGTTTTCAGGACATTACTTTCCAGTCACAGTGTAGTTCTCCTTTCCTATCTGTCACCCTCCATGTTCTCTTCTCTCACATCATATCAGTAAAACTTCCTAGTCACCCGTGAAAGGACCCCTGTATCAGGCATTTATATGCTGGATGCCTCTCTCTCCTTTTAAATTTTTTATTTTGGGGTGGAAAAGGTGTTTTGGGGTGGTTCAACTTCAGTGCTGTGCATTAAATGTGCAGCACCTGCTGCCAACTGCACATTAAATATGCAGCATTCAAGTCTCGGCTGTTTAGGGGGTGTTGAACTTGAATGTTGCGCATTTAATGCACAGCACCTTCTGCCTACGAAATCCCGACCGTAGGCCCAGAGCCACGCATTTAATGCACAGCACTGAAGCGAAACCCTTTTTTTTTTTGGGGGGGGGGGGGGAGACAACATTTTCAATTTACCCCTGGCTTCACAGAAACTGTGAATGGTTGACCATTATTGAGATTATATTGCAATCTGAGATGTTTCACTGTGATTGATGAAATTCTAACTCAAACAACAGTCATGACAATAAGGATGTTATTTCATGCAACTTACTGCAGCAGAAGTTGCACGTATCTCCCTATAAGCTTCCACTTCATCAGGGAATGTCTGTTCAAGCTCCTCCAAGAGATGCTTACGCAGTGCCTGCATACAGAACAACACAAGTAAAGACAGCTCATATAAATGAGAACACAAACAAGATGAAAGAAGATGGATAAAGAAGGCATGTCAAAAAACAACTGATTCTTTTTTTGCATGATTTTAGGGTTTGATCTTTCCAATTTTGGCCTTTTCAATGTAGCTCATTCAATTCGAACTGAAGTTAGCAGAGGCATTTTTTTGAGACTTGATTCAATTCACATTGAAGGGCACCAGCATACGTTCAATGCTTTGTGGTCATGTTTGATTTCAATGAATACCCATTTGATGTTTTTGTCAGCGGCTAATCCATGAATTTATTCTGTGATCAGAAATTCTTCCAGAAATACCCCCAACTTACTAATAAACCCACTCCCTATGATAATCTTCATTATCTTCCTACTTTTCCTACTTCTGGTAAAGTAAATTTTTTATTCATAAGAATGCACTGCTAAAAACTCACAAAGCCAGCTAATGTATACTAGTCCACAACACCACAGGATCACTGACTTCATGTCTAACAGTAGCATCAAAAGGGTCACTAACAATATTGCCACCAACAACAGACCATGCACCATTATGGTGCCTCCGGTAGGCTCTATTCAAGTTCATATTAGGAACAAGACCTAAACTATGCATGTCTTTCTCACAAGTTCTCCTGTGATCTACTTAAGTTTGCCCCTACCTCTTCTTGCTCCATCAGTTGGGATCATATCTCTCCTTACTAAAGCATCTGTAGGCCTCCACTGAACATGCTCATACCACCTCAAATGACTCTCTTGGAATTTGTCATCCATCCAACGCAAATCCCATGTCAGCTCTTATATGTTTTTCCCTAGTTTTAGTTCTTTGTTTTGCCACACATCCATTTTAACATCCTATCTCTGCCAGGAATAGCTACTAAATATGAGACTTCTTGACTACCCAGCAGTCTGCCCCAAACATCATAGCTGGTCATATAACGGTTCTATTGAACTTTCTTTTAAACTTTATAAGAAAACATCTGTCACACAACACTCTGATCACACACCTCCACTTCATCCATCGATCATGAGATATATGAACTCCAAATAGAAACTCACTGACACTGGCCAATCCTGCCTTCAGATCAAGTTTATACTATTGTTGAAGGAGGCCCGAGTATTGCACTACTTCATCAATACTTGAGTTGGAGATGATGGTTGGATCTGAAGATCAAGGACCATGATGTTCTCTTCAGATAAACCCCAACCTTAGAGAGCTACTACGATGGAAAGTTGGTCCTAAAGTCCCTTTTTTTTTCAGTCACTAGATGGTTTAACATGCAAGGAATGGAAAGCTCTCAGCAGTCACTATGGTTCTCTGAATGCCTGACAGATGTTTGATAGCTGGAGAACAAACAAAATAGAAACAAAAAATTCATGATGAAAAAGAAGACAAAACAAGGAAAGGAAAATATATGGTTAAGCTTCCTGTGCAAACCTAGTCTAGAATTGATGTAAACCCCAAGTCCAGGGCTGAAACAGGGCCTAGGGTTGCTCCCCTAAATCCTCGGCCCTCTAGTACCAGCAGGGGTATTTTGGTAATGTTACACCTTTTCAGTTGAGTCCATTTAGGGTTAGTTGGGCCCAGTATGTTTGTTGGACCCTAGATCTACATTTTGTTTTTGAATTTGAGTTCATATTTGTTAAGTTATTAAAGAGTCCTTTGTTAGGGTAGGATTCAAATAGGACACTTTTAGATTGAGATATGAAGGTTCTTAGTGTGAGTAAGAGTCTTTAGTCAAAATAGGAGTTTCAGTTTGGTTGTCTTGCAAGTTAGAGTCCCAGAGTGGTTTCTTTCTAAAGGCTATAAATAAGCCTCATAACATTGAAATCTGCAGACTTTATAATTAATAATAATGAGAGAATTGCAAGAGCTTAGGTCTGAAGTTGTGGGTTCCCTTGGAAGAAGCCTGCAGGACTTGAGAAAAGAGAATTTCTGCAGAAGTTTCAATTTCCAGCTTCCACCTTCATCTCCAAGTACCAAGCCCCCCACCTAATCCCAGCCCCATTCCCTCTTCTCCTCTCTCATCCGCAGCCCTCCCCTACCCCTCCATCACAAACCCCCCACCCCCCCCCCCTGCCCCCCCCCCCCCCCAAAAAAAAAAAACACTATAGCAGCTATAAAAACCCTCCCCCAATCTTAAACCCTAATCCCCTACCTTCCCCTAACACTAGACTACAATCCAAGACCTTCCCTCTTCTCTTCTTCTTTTTATTTTAAATTTATCCTCTTTACAGCTTGCAGCATTTCTGGAAATTAAAGAATTTCAAAAGCTAGAAAATAAAGACCAACCCAAGACCCAACAATGAAGTGAGGGTGTTAAGACTTGAAGCTTGAAGACTAGAAGATCAGGAAAAATCTTAAAAGTCTTGAAGATCAGGGATCAACCAAGTGCACCTAGAACACATGCATACTAGTAATTTAGCATATCATGCACTGCCCTTAGATAAATCTAGGACATGTAAATAAGGTATAAATTAAACTTAGCATTGGTTAGGAGGACCCCCCCCCCCCCCCCCCCCACACACACACACACAAAAGGACCAAATTCAGCAAAGCTGGTCACTTGCAGAATGAAATGATGAGCCATGAGCAACAGCGAGCCATCTCATCCAGATGGCTTGGCAAGCCATTTCAAATGTAGTCCTTCATGCCTGATAAACTCTGGCAATCACAGTGGCAAACGGCATGGGTTCTGTTTCAGCAAATGGCCAGCCATTTGATTTCCAACAGCTATTTTCCAAAGGACTCATAGCTGGAAATGGTTAGCCATTTCTGCCCAAATGTGACTGTTATAGATCCTTGCGACTCAAACCTCAAGCCATAACTCCCACTATAGTACCCACATACATTGAGACTAAGAACTCTACCTTGTACTCTTATCTAAGTGTCCTAACCTCTCAATTCCTTGTGCATACCTTGAAGACTCTTTCCAAGGAAACAAGCCCATCAAGGTTGATTGTGGCTAAAGTGATAGAAGGCTGATTGGTATCATCTAACTTCCAAGTGTTGCAAGATCACCAAGAGATGGGCATTCATTTTATCTCGCATTACACTCATTCATGATTCACCCCTTGATACGTAATATCTTACCTTTGTAATTTTATTCTTTTTCATAATTCTAGTTCTAGGTAGAATTAAGAATTTGAGAGGATACTTCTACCTTGGTAATAGAGACCATAAAGGGTGCTCTTGCCCAATCAATATAGATATGTAAAGGTTTGAATCTCTATCCACCATATTGAAAGAGAATCACTACTAGAATATTCTCTTGAGGCCAAGAGCGAAGTGGACATAGACTTGCAAAGTTGAACCACTATAAAATCTTGTGTTGTGGCTGATTTGATTTGTCTATTCTTGGTCATTTATATTATTAATTTGCAATTATCATTAAAATTGGACAAATCCACTAGTAACCTATCCCCCCCCCCCCCTTCTCTTTTCTAGGTTACATTTACAATGTGATTGATCTTCTACTGTTTCTATATATAAGAAGGGAAATTTCATCTCCCCAGTTTTTTCAATTAAACAAGCTATTGTTCTGTCAAGTTATGTAATTACCCAGAGCAAGAGGTGTTGGGGGATATAATTCCAACCTACCATGGTGACTTAGTAGGACGGTGTGGTGATTCCAACCTAGGAGGCTAGGACTGGCAATTAATATCTTTCCTCTCTTCTATCTTTGTCTCATTTTAGAAGTCAGAGCCTCTTCTTCCCTGTGCATACTTCTATCTTTTAATTTCCAGCTATTGATTTGAATGTTTGAGTACTTATATTCTGCTAGTTTAACTGCTGTTCATTATTATTCTAATCGTCTTTTGATCCTCCTCCAAGATATTCTGTTCAGGTTCCTGAACTTTCTCGTTCAACTAGGACTGTTCAATATGGTTTGCTGGAGATTTTGACAGATCGTTTCCTTTACCCTAAAGACATTTAGCCAGACTTCCAGGCTGCTCTGAGTCTAGCCTCCTGAAGTCATTGGTACTCCTATTCTGAAACCACAATGCTGTTTTGAGATTCCTTAGGGTAGTAGCAAACTACTTGATCTCAAAATCCAACCCCGAAGTAAACTGAGATACAACCAGATTCTACAGCAGATGTGAGAAGAAGTAACCTAGTGGAAGAATCTAGAAGGAACCTAGCGGAAGAATCTAAGTGTCTTCTGTCGCTGTAGTTGAGTTGTTTACAATCCAATGGCTACAAGCATAAATTGAGAGTAGGAAAGGGAGACAAATATATCAACCAGGACTCCAAACACTAACCCTAGTATCACTAAACTGCTACTTTTGGAAACAACACAGTTCTAAACTAGGAAACATATTCTTGATCTCCCAGTGGAGAATCCTCGAAACTTCAACAATCCAAGTCCACAATTCTGGTTAGTTGAAGATTTCTGGAAGTGCCAGGTGGATTCAAATCTCTAATAGTTTTCACAAACAAGAAGGACGAACACTACCAAACTGATGTAGAACCAGGGCACAATGGAACCAACCAAGGAATGAACCAGCATTGAGGCCAGGTCAAACCAGCCAGCTGGTCCAACTAGAAGGTCCCCTTACTCCATAGCTATTGAACAGTCAACTTGGACTGCTGCAATTAGACAAAATATGATGGAAGGAAGCCAAAACACTGCTCAAGTCACTGTTTATGTGAACAGTGTCACAAACCATTATTTGGCATAGTGCAAATATCCATGAGTATTTGTGGGGCCCAAGATCCGATTATATGAAGACATCTATTCTCGGGAGATTTAGAAGTTCAGTCTAGTTATTTATGCACGTGGCTGAATTATAAAGCCTAGTAGTTTCTAAGTTTAATTAGTTTCTATTTTCCACAATATTCTGCTTTCACTAGTGCCAAGTTATTTTTTGAGAAAATTATAGATTGCACACTTTAGTGAGACTTAACACTCTAGATTGCATGCTTAAGTGCCCTAAATTACAGATTGCACACCTTAGTAATTACAAGTTGCACACTCCTAACATTCCATCCAAAATTCTGCTAAGTCATGAGTAAAATGACTATATTACCCTCATTAAAGTCAAATGACATAACCACCCCCATTTAAACCCTTCCATACCCAACCCTTAGGTGGGTGAAGGGAATCTACCTACACCTCGCCAGAAACCACCCCAACCCCCGCCGGAAAATCTCTCCGCTCACCGTCCCCGCCAGAAAAATATCTCTCTTCATCGGCACTATTAGAAACTAAATGCTGTTTCTTGTTCTTCATTCTCCTCTTTATAAAAGCAATAAATCCAAAGACAAGCTTCAGCTTAGAACTCAAAAGTGGATTGCCAGTTTCAAATCGGTGGTATAATTTTTCGGTTAGACGGACTTTAGGACAGAACACTCAAACTTCATCAGATTGAGGAAACTTTCTCAATACAACTCCAACACGGCCAAAATGCCCAAGCGAATAACCTCATATTGTGCCATTGTAACACTCATGTCATGACACTATTAAACCCCAAAATGCTTTCGCATTAAATCCCACCGGATGCATAACCTTGATCCCAAACCCTAACACGCTGTGTGCAATTTCAAGTTCATGTTGCTGTACCTTCAGTTCTCCATGATGGGCCTTCCAAAACTCAAAATCCTTTAAATTCCACCGAAGATTTAAACCATATCTCTCATTGTCTCTGTCCCAAATTGGAAAACAAGAGATGCTAATAAGTCTCCAATTGAATAGTTGAAAAGGAGTTCTCATCGATTGTTAATTGCAAAACATGGTGGATGAGATCAAGAAGAGAAAAATAAAAAAATAGAAGAAATCTGGGTTGAAAATATGGGAAATTAGGTTAGAGCTCAGTGCATAAAGTCATCATCAATATCAAAGACCTGATTCTTCCTTCCTCCGGTCTTTGTTTCACATTGTGGTTTGTTTTGTTCACACCAAGCCACTCAAATACTCAATGGTAGGCGGTAGTAAAAGATGGGTGAAGGAAGAAACCCTTCACCCACCTAAGGGTTGGTATGGATGGGTTTAAATGGGATTAGTTATGTCATTTGACTCTAATGAGGGTAATATAGACATTTTACTTATGACTTAAAGAATCTTGGATGGAATGTTAGGAGTGTGCAACTTGTAATTACTAAAGCGTATAATTTGTATCTTCTTTTTATCTTCTTTTTTTTTCTCTCTTTTTTTTTTTTTTTTTTGGGGGGGGGGGGATGCATATATGAATATAATATAGACAGCCCCGAAGGGAAGAAGATGGCAAAAACTAACAAAGAGCTATCAAGACCTCAAGTAATAACAATGAGGCTGTTTCTTGGGGAATCTACAAAAGACTTATGAGGCAAAAAAAGAGATCCTAAAGCTACCATCATTACAGATGGATTTCCAAATCTAATGTGTGGAACAGGATTTGGTGGTCCATCTATGTTACACTTCGTCTAAATGTGCAAGATGCAGACCCCCAAAAGTAGCTTTGCGATAGTGTCGGCAATCGAAGAGCCTCCAAATGTAGAACCAAACCAACGACACTAACTGTTTAGGGGCTAAGGGCACATAAATCTAGGCCAAATAGAGGAAAGGGCATGGATCTAAACGGGCAAGAGAAGGGACATGCAAAGAAAAGGTGAGGGGTGGTCCCAAGCTCAGGACATAAGATACAGGAGGGGCTAACAGGGATAGAGCGGTGAATAAGGAGGGATCGGGTGGGAAGGCATAGGGAAAGGGAACCAAACAGGCTTAGTCCAAGGGACAAGGGGAAGGGCTACAGGTATGTTTCCAAGCAAAAGCAGTGGAGAAAAGGAAGTTTTCGAGGGGAGCCAAAGGAGTTGGACACAGGGGGAAGAAGAAGAGGGGATGGGGGGGGGGGAGAAGGGACCACACAGGGTCAAGCTCATGACGGAAAGGGAGGAGTGGGGGACCAAACTCTGGCACTAAGGAAGTGTGTGTGTGTGTGAGAGAGAGAGAGAGAGCAAAGTTTGGGAATGTCAGAGGAATAGACTACTCTAGCACCGAGAACATCATGGAGAATCCCCAAAGGATGCCAAGGATCAAGCCAAAAGGAGATATTGGATCCATCTGGTGTAGAGAAATACAAAACAAAGAGGGTAAAGGGGGTGAAGAGAGAGGAGTTTCTTCTAGGTGCAAAAGGAGTTGGATGGGGGAGAAGTAGTCCAGCAGGAGTTATTCTTTAAGAGGCAAGAATAAACCCAATCAACCCAAATGGAACTTTCCTTGGAAGCAATTCTCTAAATGAGTTTTAGAAGCCCGACAAAATTGAAATTTTTAATTCTACGGATTGCAAGGTCCCCCTTAGAATTGGGTTTGCAAACATTGGACCAGCTGATGTCATGAAGGAACCTGGAGGTTTCCTGACCTTTCATAGAAAGCTACAAAAGCGAGCAAGACTCAATAGATCATATGATGGCTTTGGGGAGGGCAAAGATTTCACTAGTACTAAGTTATTAGTTTCTATTTTCAATCTACTAAGTTTATACTTTCCTTATAAAGCTTTAGCCAAGCTATGAATAGGCCCTCCAATTGCAATATAATATAGAACTTCAAAGAAATCAAATTCGCAGGCCATGCTACTTGCTTAAGGAGGAATCCAAGTTCATCAGCTGAGATAGCAGTGGGTGAGAGACCAAGGGTTGAGATAGCCCTGCTTGCTCTTTTTTTCTTTCAATGTTCTTATCCCTTCTCCTTATCTTTCCTTTGCTTCTCTTACTATTTGTGTCCACATCAATTCATTAAGGTCTCAGAATGAAGATCAGAATCCATCCTCAGTTGATTCCAGAGGCTGTTACCATTGTTACCCATTTTTGAAGGCTTTTGCTGTTCCTGTGGTTTAGTCTTGTTGCTGCTGCAGCTAGTGAACATCATAACTCGACAACCCTTGGCTGGAATTGATTGAGATTTGGAGTTTCTTTTACTGCTGCTTGCGCCAACACTTGATCCCAATACAGGCCCATTCCATTGACTGGATTGCTACTTCTATTTCTAGACTTCACTAGACCTGAACCTGGATTTCCCTACTTGAGTTATTTGGAGCTTGATCAGATTGCGGCTGTTACCCTTGGATTTAGAGTCTTACATAACAAATAGTGTCCACTGATAATGTGAAAGGGCTTTTAACTCATCTCCACCCACTGTCTAATCCATTTAATCCCATAACTTCTATGCATGCAATCATATGATTATTTACCAAGATTCTGTCTTCCCCTAAGGTTATGCTTTTTTTTTCCGAAAACCCAGAGCAATAGAAAATTGTATAAGGATTTGCAAGGAAGGGGGTGGGGGGAAAAAAATTTTTCAAACTGCGGTACAAAAGGTTGGAAAACAACATGCATTTGAAAAGTAAGGATGCTGTTTTCTCAAAAAAGTGATGATATTTTGACTGTTGAGGACTCCACCAATATCATCCAGCTGGATTCATTCCCTTGATCATGTTCAGATGTCTTTGCTAATGTCCAACCAAAACAAACGCCTAAATTGAAAGGAAAAAAAAACTCCCATGAAAATATTACAGAAAAACAAATGCAGCCTTAGATGACAATTTTATAGATGATCATAAACCAAAGAAGCAAGGGTGCCTGAAATTAGCTACATAACATAAAAGCAGTTAAAATGGATTTTGATGATAACAATTAAATTTGAAGACCTATTTAGTTGGGATAAGGCTTATTGTTGCCGTTGATGTTTCTGTTCCTGTTGTAATTAAATTTTGAAGAGCATATAAGCTTTTACATTAGAGGACACCCTATGCATTTATAAGTTCCCAACAACCATCTCAGGGGCTGAGACCATTAGGCAAACAAGCTACAGATAGCACTATACATGAGAAAGCAACAGACCAACAGACAATGATAACCTGGAATACCCAATTCCACATCCTAGAATCAGTTCAGGTGACTAATCTCTGATATGAAACCATCTGTTTTCTGCACTCACATGCACATGCCTCCATAATTTTATTTTTATCATTTATTTTTTCTCTCAAAATTTCTTTCAGTCTATGGATAGAACTAAATCTCAGGCAGCTCCTCTCAATCTCAACCATTAACTAGTGACAACAACGTTTCTTTTTATTTCAATTTCAAATGAATTCTTATTTAAATTTGGTGCAGATCACCTTGCTTTCACATGAAATGGAATCCAAAGCATCAACTTATGGTGCAGTAGCAAATCTTAACATTATTAATCCATAGTACACAAAAGTTAGTACAGAAGAACAAAGAGTAACCAATAGGTCAAGAATTTAAGCAACATTTCCAGCGTCCTAATTCGTACAATCCTTCAATAAACATGCACTAACGCACACCAATGAGCCGAATTTACTCCAGAAAACAAAAAACGAATCGCTGAATTCTCCAGACATGGACGACAAGAAACAAAACAATTACCTTGAACGCATCAGTTTTGCCTTTGGTGATTTGATTTCTTGAGATGCAACTATTAATAATGTCCCTCGTGAATTCGTCCGGATTTTTCCCGTCATCGATTAAACTAGAACACCACCAAATTGTTAATAGATTCTTCTACCTAACAGCTTACAATATCAGCAAAAATTATATAAAAGCGACTAACAAATAAAAAGAGCTGCAATCAATGTTTCCAAATAAAACATGAGGATTAAGAGCAGAGACTCACTTAGCCACCTCCATAGGAACCTGAATGTTGCAATTTTCAGCCAATTTCTGCATATTGTCTAGCTCCGAAACCAAATTATTCCTGCAACAGTAAAATACACGCCCTAGAATCAATAAATACCGCATAAAGAAACAAAAGAAAGGCATTTGAATTATGCGAAGAGAAACAAAAAATTCCAATTATTGAGAAAAGCCTAAATTTGCAGAATCTGAGGTATATTCATTTACAGGCGTTGCAGGAGAGGCAGTTGAGAAGCAACGCTGAACGCGGAAACAGTAAGGTGAAGCTGATGGAGAAGACCAAGTGTCTTCTGTATAGAGTTGATGACCTGGTTGAGGTTCTGCTTGGGATCGTCTGCAACGTTCGTTTGCGTGATTGCGCCATTACCAGTTGCAGCCGCGGCAGACGAGTTTTGTGAAGAATCCATCCTTCAACTGGAATCGTTCTTTCCGTTCGTTTACTGTTCAACCTGAATTACAGATCGTCGAATTTAATAGTTTTCTTCTTTGGATCGTGTATTCGTGTTTTAAGGGACTAAAGCCTAAAGGGTGCCCTTTTTCCATGTTGTCCTCGTATGCGTTTCACCTTTCTGCTGATTAACCCTGAAAAACACTAAAAGGACAACGCTACCCCCGGTTGGGTTGCAGTGAATCGCTCCTGCGTCTAGAGTCTCCAGAAGTTGGGGCCCGAAGGTTTGCCGCATTCTGGGAAATTCCACCTTTTGTGGGGGTAGAATGATAATTTCACCCCACGCCCGTGTGTCAGTATTACGCCACGTTTTTTTATTTTAACAAAACTGAAATTATATGAAGCTCTTAAGTTGCAAACACGAGGCAAGTCAAGTGAAGAGGGTTTACAATATAAGCTGGTGGGGATATACACCAGAGAACCCACTAAGCTGAAAGACCTTGGAGCCCTTGTCAATAAAGTCTCCGCCGGAGCATTTTAGGATCTGCTAATAAAATTGAATCTAACAAAAGAAAAAATAATTGAAAGCTGTAAGATATCTAGGATAATGCCGTTACTTGTCGATCTAACGATTGCACCTGGCCATTTTAAGGCTTTAATGATAGGTAGACAGACATAATATATAACTATCTGGGTGATTGTACAATCTAAAATACAAAAATGATGTCTCTAATCGCCTCAAGCTCCATGATGAGAGCTGAAAACCCAAAATAGAACAAAACTTTTGAACTATGAATTTGTCCGTAGGGCTCCACAAAATGCGACTTCTCCCAGTATGCTTTGAAGAGATATTCCAAGCAGTATCAACGAATATGCTATAGCTGGTTCAAATGGCTGGATTATCCACATAAACATTACTAGAATTAGATGAATGAACTTGCAAAACATCATCTTCTTGGGCCGACTTCACATCACAAAACAATCTATTACAAGTTCCATTAGTTATTTTGTAATGTGATCTTTGTATTTTTCATCATCCTAAAATGACCCTGCAATTTGTTACTATTTATTTACCCTTTACATTATCTCATCAAAATCCATCTCTTTAAAACCCAAAAACTAGAATATAAAGGCAAAATTAGAATTGCATATGATTTTTCTAAATGAATGTAGGTAGTATCATTGCACACCCAACCTTAATATTTTTTTTACTTTTTTTTTTTTTTTTTTGAACTGAGGTTTGTTCGAGATAGTTTACAATAGCCTTGCAACACCATTGGAAGTGACGAATGCAATAATAATTTCATAAACAGCAAGGTTTGATTAGTAATTAAGTTATAGCATAAGGGTGCACCATAAATTATCCCTAAATAATACAAACCGTATTTGAAAGGATATTAGGTTACCACAAATGGTCCAAGTTCAACTATTGGTGGTTGAACTTGTAGGTTTAGCTACTGTTGATCGAGTTGCAAGTTCAAATACCAGCAAGATGATGACTTTTGGTGATATTTTGCAGGAGGAGCTACTGGTGTTTAGTTTTAGTAGTTGCCGTGGGTGGTCGCCCTGCTTCAAGCTTCAATAATCGAGTTCTTAACCCCCAAAACGAGAGTCAGGGGTGAGAGGAAAATCATAAAGAGTTGGAGAATAAGTTTAATTAAAAGGGAGAGATGAAGGTTTTTTCAACCCGTTAATATATAAGGCTAGGGTAAAGTGATATTTACAATTGTATCATCAACCATTCTGACGGCATTGGAGTTGTGTGCTTAGGGGTGTAAACGGACTGGATTCGGATCGGATAGTGGTATATCCATATCCGCATCCTATTATATTCGGACAGATTCAGGTAATATCCTATCGGTTATCGGACTGATTATGTCGGATTCGGATAATTATTTTCTTAAGTAGATTATTCTAAATGGACACGAATATAGATTCAATACAAGTTTTTGACTACCTAATTACATCATTACTTTTTTTTTTTGTTGAGGGCTAGGTTTGAAATTTAACAATTTAGCAACTTTGGTAACTATTTTAGTATAAAATCTAGAAAAATAGTCACATCTCATAGGTAAAATTTATAAAAATAAGAATAATAAATTTAAATAAGTAACTTAATCGGATAATTTTATCGGACGGATAATAATCGGTAAGAAAGGGGTATACCATATCCGCATCTTATTAATAATCGGACGGATTCGGATGCAAATTCGGAAGCGAATTTCGGTTATCCATTTACACCCCTATGTATGCTTATGAAAGATAAAAGTGAAACGTGATTAAAGACCTCTGGTTTAGGTGTGGATTAGTTTGGTAACTCACCAAGTGTTTCTGACTCGAGAAACACCATAAATAGTTCTTGAAGCATAAACATTTTTTCAAGTGTTTGATAGAATTTGCTTATTGAAGTATAAACAATACCACATGCGCTTGACAAAAGCTGTTTATTGAAACAATTTTGGAAATTGTAAAAAAAATTACGAAATTTGCCATTGCCATGTGAGAGAAAAAAACCATTTGCTGGGCAGAGCAGTGCACATAGATGCCAAACAATAGGCTAAAATTTAAAACATGATTTCAAATTAAAAAATTCTAAAATAGGATTGTAATTTTTTTGCTTTTTTAGTCTACTATTTGATATGTATGTGCGTGCACAGTAGATGATGTTTTCCCTTGTCATTTTTTGAGTGATAATTTCCTTAAATACTCCTTTTAAAGTAGTTTCATTTGAATTTGATCGCACACTCAATTTTTGTTTTGAGAAATAGACACAACAACTTTTAAAGTAGTTGTTGTAATGTCAAAAATGTTTTTTGAAAATTGTTGCATTGAAAGTATTTCTTGAAGCAAAAGTTTTTATAAATTTTAATTTATGTTACTAAATTATGTGCAACAAAGTGGTTTTTGGTCGGTTTTTCTCTTTCTAGAAGCAAGAAATATAAAAATCTATTTTTGAATGAAGTTTTTATGTGTTTGGAAAAAAAAAAAAAAACTAATTTATTGATAAAAGTTCAAACTATAACAAAATAGAAAATTAATTTAATTTAATGGCTTGGTTTGTTGGGGGATTGATACGTGTAAATAACTGATGTGGACCGAGTTGAACCGTATGTATCTCGATGTGATTTGTGAGTTTACTATACATTGAGCTCCTAGTTTGCGATTAGGAGATATACAAATCCAACGGTCAGAACCAAGCAAGAAGTCAAATGGCATACATGAAACTTGCTGCTCATGGATCTCCGTTAGCCACGTGAGATCAACCAAAACAGTGGACCTCTATTTAAACCCGCGTGTAAAACTCCGTTTGATTATCCGAAAATTAACCCGTTACGAAATAGGGGTTTAAGATTCCATTTGCGTTTGGAGCTAGAGAGATTATTTAATAAACGATGTCTGCAATGAAGCTGGGCTAGTTGGGATTTCGGAGGGAATGCTTCATTGTTACAGATAGAGCTCGCGATGGTTTCTCTGTCAACATGGTTTCGTTACATAGCATACAAGTTTGAGTATTCCGTAACTCTCGGTTTGAAGGTCCTTATCTCTCTTCTTTGTTTCGGTGGATTATTGTCTCTATGTTCTTCTATTTGTTTTATGATTCAATTCAAGCTCTTTAATTCCAACTTTTTGTTGCTTCGATGGATATGCTAGTCAACAATTTCCCAATCCACCCCCAGCAACCCTAATTCCCCATTTTGTCATGTGTGATCCTGTTGTTGTTGGGTTTTTAGTTTATCGTAGTTTGAATGAACTACTGATTTGTTCTTGGGATGTAATCACCAAACTATTGATGTGTGACACAAACGGGAATAGCGCAGTGATTTTTAGTGGTTTGGGTTATTGATGATTTTTCGTCTCTGTTGCAGACGGCGTTTATGTATCTAGGGTAGTTAGAGTTACATTTTGCCATGGTCTATAAGATTATTGGATCGATTTTTCTCTTCCAATGCTGGATCTTTTGGCCTTTTGGAGTTTCATTAGCTCTTTAAATAAGCCTCCCCTCCCTCTCTTTCAAAAAAATCTAAAAGATATAAGAGTTATGTCATTTGGTTGTCATCTTTAAATTCTAAAGTTTTTTCAGAACTTAGAGTGCCTGAACTGACTTTGTACCTTACTTTTGGTTTTTCGTTTCACTGAGAAATGCCTTTCTCTTGCTGTATGAACATCAGGTGGGTTTTCTGGTAACTGTTAGAATTTATTTTAGAGTTTTTTCTGCTTAACATTTCTAGGCTTTTTGTTCTTTAGAATAAGTGTGTTGGCTTGATATATATATATATATTCTTTTTAAATATATGCAGTGGGTTGCTTCTGTCCCAACCCCATGGAATATAAAGAATGCAAACACTGAAGTTTTGTTTTTTCTACATCTTTACTCTCTTTGTTTTCGAAGGACGAAAGTAATTTAGCTCAGTAGATACCTCTTAAGGGTTCTGAAAAAAGGGAAAATACTAGCATAAGTTCCAAATCAATGGTGAGAAGCCGGCAGTGCCTACAATAATTAGGAGGAAACCCTCCAAGAATCAAACATATACTAGACATGTAAAGCTACTGAAATACAAGGGGATGCGTAGGAGGTTTATACCTTTGATGAACTTTTCAGGGCTTTGGAGGAAGCCTAAAACTCAGGCGGTGAGCATCAAAACTAGAACTGGGAAAAGGATGGTAATCAAGCGTATAGGGTCTTCTCGCTAATCACTTCTCTCTATTCAAATGTTGTAACATTTAGCTTTACTTGGAGACTGATTGGTGCCTCTCTAGTATGTCTAAAATTATTCATCGAATTGGAGGGTTGGGGTGGGTAGGAACTCTCTTATTTATAGATTTGAAATGTGGTATCTTAATGCTAGTAATCAACTAGAGATTAGTTGTAAGGTTTTAGAGTGAAGGCCTATGTTTTTTTAACCCATGGAAGGCAACTCCATTGGAATTTGGGATATACTAAAAAGGTAAGATTGGTAGCTGCAAAAATTATTGACTAAAACAAAAAAAGGCAACTGTAGTAACAAACTACTGGTCCTTCACCATTGGGTTTAGGGTTCTTTGGTTTTTAGGATTTTTGGAGTAAACTAAATCCCATTGGAAGGTGGATCAAGGGGAAGAATGGGGTCTGGGTTGGTAGCAACCCACCCCAACATTGGATCTAGGGTTTTGGCTTTAGATTCAAGGGTATGGATGTATCCACATAAGGTTAATAATTCTTCCTTTGGAGGATGAATATGAATCCAAGGGTGAGAAATCAATGTTGGCTACAAAAAGTAAAGTATGATAATGGTAGTAAGTTAGTAACCATTTCTATCCCTTACATGTAGAGTTTTAGTCTTAACTGTTGGGATGGGTAGCAACTCTCACAAGGAATGTTTAGGCACAATTTAAGCCTTGAAATGGGTTGGGTTTGGTGGGCAGATGTAAAAAAATATTGGGTGATGTTTTATATCACAACAGGTGTAAGTTGATACTCCTGACCATCTCAGTTCAGCTTATGAACTTTGCAGACAAAACATGAAAGCAGTAAAAGCTGAAAGTTCAATGCATGTAATGTATGTCATGAAGCAGGTGGCAGCATCTGAGTTGATATACATTCTACAAACTATTTATTTAAGGATGTAAACAAATTCAAGAACTATATGTTCATGGCAGTAGGCATCAGTTTCTGAAGCATGTTTCTCCTTCGCTTATCATCTGCTGAAGTTAGTAGATCCAGGATGCTGGAATATTCTTAAGGAGTACAATTTGATCAGCACTCTCAGTGGGATCAGTTAGTCTTGAGGGGTGAGATTAATTGAAGGACCTAACTAAAGTCTGAGATTGTCTATTTTCCTTCAAATGAGGTCAGTTTATTGAACTTACTGAATTGGCTTCACAACCATCCAAAAATGGTAACAAGAGTTCTCTTGTATTCAAGTTGTCCTCACCAATCAGGTCCAGACAGAGATAGATAGCATCCTCTTTTTGACAGAAAGGCTGTACCCCCTGCACAATGTTATCGTGTTTAGCGTGGTTTGGGGAGGGTCCGATGTGTGCAGCTTTGGAGTCCTTTTCTAAGATGCTACATAGGGGAGGCACTTCCATGCATGAAATAATTTGGAACCTTCTGGTCCTACAAGGAGTGCGGTTTTCGTGTGGACTACATGCTTGGAAGAGATTTTAACATTTGGGGACCTTATTAAGAAATGCTGGAGGAGGTGGATGATTTTATGCTGGCTTTGTTTTTAGCTCGTGGAAGTTGTTTATTACATTAAATTGGGGGAGTTTTTTCCCGTAGTAGGGATTGATTGGATTTTCTTCCAGCAACCTTGTTGTTGGTAATTATTGAATGCAAGGTAGGTCCAATGGAGGGAAGATCTGCAATTCTAGGGAGATGACTCCCTTCGCCACTGTTCAGATTTTCATCGTCCTGTTCGTAACAAATCTGGGAAAACACAGAAGGCTAAAAAATAGTTTTGAGTTGGTTGACCGAACTAGAATTTAGGTGGTTAAAACTTTTGAGGTTTTAGAAATATGGAATGAGAGGGGAAAGAATTTTTGTGTTCTTCATAATTGTAAATTGGAGGTTTGAGTCCAAGATCTGGACTGCTCACAGTTTTACATCATCCTGAGGTTACAGGCTTCCTTTTATCTTGAGATCGATACAATTGTCTAGCCCACAGAGTTTTAGTGATTAGTGAATGAAAAAATGGTTTGCTGGTTCACCTTCAGCATAACATGTTCTAAGGTTTTCTGAAAGCAGTAGAAGCCTAAAGTAAAAAGGTTCGGAAATACACAGAAACAAGATTTGTAGTGACAGGTTTAGAAACCATATTTTGGGAGAATCGTAATGTCAAAGATTCAAAAGATCAGATGCAGCCAAATTTTGGTAACGAACTCTAACCAGATGGAAAAACATAGATTAGAAATCAGGTATGTTCCAATGATCAGATTTTTGGAGTATGAAAAATCCTGTTAGAGATAGAACTCCACAAATCTTATAATTGATGGGAAACTGAGAAAAGTTCATGAATTCATATTAAGGGTATCAAAGATAGCAGGAATCAATTAACTAATCCTACAAAAAACTCTGCCTTATCCAATATAATGAGTTCAGTTAGTGTGGATTGAATTAAAACAATGGAGAGAAAATTGAAGTCTAATCATGAAGGGAATGGAAAGACGGGAAGAAAGGGATGGGGATGATGTGGGAAATGTAAAAGAGTGAAAATGGCAAATGAAAAGATAGAAAGAGATGTAATATCTATGTTAGACAAACATGGTGCAGCCAGTGAGCCTGGGTAATCTTATCAGCTAAATGAGGCCTCTCACATGGATCCTTGTGCTCCAGTAGGCTCTGTCCAAGGTCATACTTCGTACAGGACCCAGACTATTTATGTCCTTCCTCACACATTCTTTTGTGGTGAGTTGGCGTATCCCTTACTCTTTTGACTCCTTCAATGGAGATCATACCACTCCTTCTGTGGGAGTCCTTAGACCTCAATTGTACATGATTATACCACCACAAATGAACCTGTTGGAGCATGTCATTGATCGCAGTAACTCCCAAGTCAGATCTATTGTCTTCGTAGTTTTCCACATACCCATCTTAACATCATCATCTCTGCTATGTATGGCTTCTCAATTTGACATTTCTTAAATTGCCCAACATTCTACCCCATACATGATAGTCAATTGCGCAGCAGTTCTATAGAGCTTTTCTTCAAGTTTTAAAGGAATATGGCGGTCATAGCACCGCTTGCAACTCTCGATTTCATCCATCCCACTTTAATTCAATGTGAAAGATCATCCTTAATATTACCTACCTTGGTTATGATCCAAGTCATTTTGCAGTATTTTTCTTTTGCCAACTTGATTCATGTCATGTCCATCACAGCATGAGCCTGCCAGTGCATGAAGGCCAGAACATGTGAAACAGTTTTCAAGTGAAAAGTTTACTAACTTATCAATTTGACTAGATGAGGTCAATCTAATGGCTGGAAGATCAAATGTGATAGTCCATATTGAATAAATGTGTTGATTTATCCCAAAAAGGACCAAATTGAATATGATTAGTGCTCCATTCTAATTGATGGATCAAATTTTAATTCAGCATCCTGCTTCACCTTAGGCATTGTGGTTATACGTTTGTTGCTACTTGTAAGAAGTTGATCCTTCTGCAGTTATTTGTAAATAAAATAATTTGTTGCTTTTGCATTCTGTTTGATTATAATTAAAGATGGTGTGTTTTAGATGTTTTGATATATTCCCTTGTGAAGTGCTCTTACTGATTCTCAATTGTCATGCAGAGCTATAGGGTTGGTCAAATAACAGATAAAGAAATAGGTGATGTCGTCTGGAAAAATTTATTTCAGGGAAAGTTGACATACATGCATTGGAGTAAGGGAGAAGAGATGGCCCCAACGATAGGGAACCAAGGGGGAACTCTTCTTGTTCGTAAACTGCCGAGGACAGATCCAACGTAATTCTACTTTTCGAATCCATTTCTTTAACAGTTTTACACTGTTCATTATTTTCTGATAATTCCTAGTTCAGGTTTGGTGTTTTGATAATATCAAATGGATGCTCATGTCACAACTAAATGCAAACCATTGATCATAAAGCAAAGTTGTGTTTAAGTACTCTTTTTTGGTGCTGTAGCTCTCCTGCAGGGATAAGTCTTGTCCTTGTACATCTTCTCTTGAAATCATGGGTTTTTCCTGATACTTAAAGTTTGATTCTACATGTTAATTTTCTTGCCTTAATGTGACATGACATAGAACTAATATTAATGAAGGAAAGTATCTACCGTGGAGATTGTGCTTGAACTGAATTGATGATTGTTTAGGGCAAGTTTGGAGATTTCCCCCCATATTGCTTGCCCTGTATAGTTGCTCAAGTTTAATGGCAAACTGGAGTGACTTGACCCAATTTTTTCTTTTGTTTTGGGATGTGAACTTTCTCAAATCAATAAGGTTTAGGTGCATGGAAGTTGAACTTCTGCCATTGTAAGTGTTTTCCTTTCTTACTAGTGACAGTCCTGTAGGACTGTAATTATTTTCATAGAAATTCTTTTCAATGATTTGCTAGGATTGAAGCGAGAGGAATCGAACTACATTAACTATTGTAGTGGGTCGATTAGTTTTCAGTTTTAGGGAAGAAGAGGCCCAGGAGTCTCTAATTCTTGCTCAAATTAACTCAAAACAGAAAAAGAGGATTTCTAAGACTCAAAGTAAAGAATCGAAACAAACTTAAAAATAAACCACTCAAAAAAAGTTTTGTGTGACCGAGTTTGACTAATTTGCACCAAATTAGGTTGGCCTCTATCTATGATACTTATTTGAGTTGTAAGATAATGACTGCCTGACCAATTTGTAACTGATGTTAATCTGAATATGTTTCCACAGGTGACTAAGTGGGATGACATATTGTCTTACTGAATATAGGATGTATCAAATGTCCATTAGACTGGGGCATACTGTAGCATTATAAAACCTTGGTGGTCTTTTGACTTTTGAGACACTTTCATGCTTATTCTATTTCTTTTATGCGAATAAATCATGCACAGCTTTCTGACTGCAAATTTGATTTTTATACTAGGCGTGTTTTTGTTGGAGATGTAGTTGTCGTGAAGGATCCTGCAAAACCAGATAATTATCTGGTGAGAAGGTTGGCTGCTGTAGAAGGATATGAGATGGCGTCTACTGATGAGAAAGAAGAGCCTTTTGTTCTTGAAGAGGATGAATGCTGGGTTGTTTCTGACAATCAATCTTTGAAGCCCAAGGTATGGTCCATTTCTTATTTGAGCATCTCAGCTCCAACAAATGCTGTGCATTATTTGGATCTTAAAAAAGTGAAAAATAAGAAAGTTTCCATTGTCTATAAACAATTATATCAAGAGGGGCAATATGGAGACTTGTATTTGGACATCCTTTAAGCACCAAGACATGAATATATCAACGTATGCAACAAGATAGTGAGAAGATTGGACCAACAAATTTATGGATAGCCAAGGAGATCTGGATGGGACCAGAAACCAATTGAATTGAATGTTCTAAAAATTTGGTCTCCCTCTGTCTCCTGGTTAGATGGGTCACCACTGTCCAATCTCATTAAGTTTTTCTTGGATGTCTTCAATGTTGTGCTCTTATAAGGTTCTACTGGTATATCAATAAGGATTGCCGTTTCCTTAAGTCCATGGTGTGCTTAAACCTTCAGTTTTATTTTTTATTTGGTTAGTTTTTTTACCTTTTTTAAATTTTTTAAGAATTATTATTCCTTTGTATTTATCCCATGGAAAATTTGACAGAACTTCACAGGATTCTTTTCTTGGTAATAACTATCTCTGGAACTGATCCTACACCAACAATGCAAAACAAGAAATATATGTTATACCATACCTTAAAAGAAAAAAAAAGGTAATAAGCAGCAGATTGGAGCAGTGTCATTTGAGTTATAAGCCCCTCCAAATACTTTATGGGCCAGGGTTCCTGATTTACTAGCTATTAAACTCAAAACTTTGACTGGGGTTTCCATGAACAATGAGATTAACCTTATGTTGCACACCATGGCTGTCTAGAACCTTGGAAGTTGGTTCACTGTTATAAATATCTGAGGCAAGAAGCCACTCTGAATACATCGACTCTTGGCTGCAGAGTATGCTTGGTTGCGATCTTTAATTGTCTGTATCCATCGTTAGGGTCAACTACTTTTTAAGTGTATATGTTCCTATCTTTGGTTTTCCATATCCATAGTTAGGGTTGACTACTTTCTAAGTGTGTATGTATGGTGAATTAATTTGATCTTTGGTCAGGTCCTCATTGATTTTCTACTTATTCTTTGGACAGGAAGCCAAGGACAGTAGGACATTTGGTCCTGTTCCCATGACAAACATTGTTGGTAGAGTCATGTACGCGATGCGAACAGCTGTTGATCATGGCCCTATACAAAACAGGTTAGTAACCAAAACAGAGAACTAATAGTATGGTCCATTTCATGTCATATTTGTTCAATCTTTTGGTACGTTTGTTGTCTATACTCAAATTTGCATTGCCCATTGATGTCTTGTGCCAGTTATTTCGGTATGCGAAAGGATTTACCAGTGTTGGAAGTCGAATTGGATGTTGATGAGCTGGCTAAGAATGCCAGACCATAGGCTTTGCATTGCTTTGAAAGAGGGTTGTGATCTCTCACACTTGATGTTATGTGTTCTTCCGTGGCCAATTAATTTAACAGAATGTGTTCTATGTAACGTGCTGCTGGGGAGAGGAGAACTAATAAAAATGAGAGCTTTGTTCTCTGTTTGGTGATATTGGGGACTGAGTAGTGCCATTCCTGACACCTCAAGTGGCAATTGGGAACTGATCTCTTTTGTTTTCTGGATCACCCTGATAGCTTTTTCTTTCTGGTTGTGTTGATTGGGAATTCGAAGCCAGCTTGTGATGAGTTTTGCTCTCCAGTTCTTTTTGCAACTGTGTAAGTTATAAACCCAATTGAATCAAAGTTCCATTAATTCAATGCTTGTGAATGTATGGTGTTTGGAGACCAAATAATCAAAGGAAGATAGTCAACTACAGTCCCATGTAACCCTAAACTCAGTGGTGTGTTCTGGCCCCTTGTGACATTTTTTTTTATCGTATTTAAGTGTATTTCTAGTTCCTCACAGAACTACCATGATTAATAGCATTGGATCCATCATGGAGAAGTGCGAATCCAAATCAAGGGCTCATAAGATACTAAGAAAAAAAATCTGCCCATATGGCTATACTACTAATAGTTGCCCGTAGGATGTGCCAATCAATCTTCAATTGTTGCTGAAGCTTTGGCGCTGAAGAAAGTGTTAATCTGGGCAGCAGATCTAGGTTTGACAAATTTAAATTTTGAAGGAGATACCTGAGATGTTATTAATTTTCTGATTTACTTGGATAGCAAAACCCTGTTGGAAGATTAGAAGTTAGAACAATCATTCAAGATTGCAGATGGAGTTGATTTGATTCGATAGCTTTCACTCATACTAAAAGAAAAGGCAACGGAGTTGCCGGATTTTTATCCCCTCCAGACACGCTCCAGTTTCCTCCAGGGCACCGTCGGATGATGAACACGTCTCATATTCTAATCCTATGGTTGAATTCTTCCCCTCTAACCATTTCATTTCTCTAACATTTTCTCTCTCCTCTGTATTTCCGTCTTCGGCTCCGGCACCACCGTCACTTACTTTGCTGCGTTGATTGAAATCCAACATCCAGATGACGAGGCTTGGTGATCATCGTCGTCACAGATGTGTGACGTCTCAGAGGGATGGGCTTTGCTTCCATGCTTCCTCCTCAACGGTCCTTGATCCATCGCCTGTGTCTCTGTGTGGGTTTTCTGGAATGTATTTTCTGTATGGGTTTTTACTTTTCAGCTCTTACTGTTGCAATGATAACACTCACCCTTCAAATGGTCGTCATGGGTGCTGCGGGATCTAGGGGAATCATGACTTGGAGGTTAGAATCCGGTGAAAATCCTCTTCTGCAATTGATTTTTTTTTTTTTGGTAGATCTGCGATTGATTATGTAGGGTGTGTTCTTTTGTGTTCTGTTTTTGAAAATCCATGTTTATGTTTGTCTTTTAACCTAATATGTGTTTCTTAAATAGTGAGTGTTACTTGGTTTTTCTTGCTATTTTCAAGGTTGAGGCATCGGATGGATAGCACTGCGGGCTCGTGGAGGTTAGGCTCGGCTGATATTTCATGAGAATAGTATTCTTCTTGGATTTTTTTGTTGTAGGTTAAATGATTTGATCTTCATCTTTATCTTTGGTTTAAATGTGGTCGATGGGGAGCTTGAATGGGGCGTATCTCTGCAAGAGGATTAGAGTCGAAGGTGGGGTGAATGGTGTTGGGGCGAAGGGAGGCGGAGGAGGCGCCGGGATAACTGTTAGAAATGAATGGTTAGAGTGGAGATATCCATCCTAGATTGAATATTACCGTGTTCATCATCCGGGGGGGGGGGGGGGGGTGGTGGGGTTCCCGGGTTGCGCCTCGGCTTTGACTGCCTTTTGTTTTGCTTTGTCCCGTCCTTGTTTTGGCTCTTATTTGTTGATAAGTGGAAATTACTAAAAGTAAACTTTTACTTTTTCCTAAAAGTATACCATTTGGTTGCTTTCTCATTTTAAGTTTTTTCAAAACCTTACAAAATATGTGAAATTTTGTGGAAAAGTATGAAAAAGTAAAATGTATGATCCAAAAATTAATACTTTTCCACACTTTACTTCTCCCTCACCCTATTATACATATGGCCTACATGTTTTTTTTTTCCCACCCCTTTTTTTGAATCCCATTTTTGCAAACAAATGCAACTAAGGGAATAATTTTTTTACCACCCCTAAGTTACCCCTTGATATTAATGCCATCTCTTAAGTTATGAGATTCCTTATAATTAGTAATACCATTGGTCTGATTTAGTTTTTACTCATCTATTTCCAACATTATCCCAACATTGTAAGTTTAAATTTTTTATTAATGATGTAAATCTTCTAAATTTTATGAGTAATTATGATTAGAAGAGGGATTACTCATAGCCCGGTTGAAAAAAATGAATCGAACGTGGGCTTTATGTTTAAGGTTATTTTTGTCATTTTTGAGTATTTAACTTAGTTTATATCAACACATAACTATGGTTTTGCCTTCAATATATTTTTACCTTTATGCAGAGATGAATAATTAAAAGCCAAAAAGAAGACTTTTACGTGTGACGGTGTGAGTCTTCTTAGTGGACCATCAACTAATGTTGGGTCTTCTTAGTGTAATATATTACGTGTGGTTTCCAATCCGATTAACATCATTTAACTGTATTCAAGTTTTAAACCTGAAGAGACCAAAATATCCCTCAGGTTATTTAATACAATATATTATGACTAAAATGCCATTGACGTGCTGAATTTTTTATTTACTATTATTATTATTATTATTATTATTTATTTTAAATCGAACTTATCTTTAAACCGGCGAATCGTTGGGGGCGGTGCCCGCCGTGCCGCATAGGTACTCCAAAGAAGAATTTGGAAATCCACGGGGGCGTTTCGGTCAATATGATGAAGTAAAGTGATCTTTGGGAGCGAAAACACCATAAATTGCAGAACCGCCATGCGTAGTGGCTCTGTTGTCTGAGTGATGTCTAGAGGAGGACTTCATATCGTTTCTAATAATATTCCAGGTGCGAGTTTTTCCTTTCGCTTCTTACTTAAATGACATCTTAGGGTTGTGTATTTCAGTTTCCATTCATGGGTTTTACATTCGAACCTTCAATTTTTTCGGGTTATTGTCTGGGTTTCTCAGTTGGGTAATACTGACTATGGTAGATTTTGTTGTTTGATTTCCATTTAGTCATTCTATTTAACCTATAATTTGGATTCATGGAGCTCTTTGCTAAGTTTTATGTTGAAGTGGCATTGGTCGTTGTTTCTTTCTGATTTTCTCTAAATAGGCTATGGGTGGTTTGTTTGGTTTACTTAGTTCTTCACAAGTTCTCAATTTTCTCATTTTTCAGTGGGAATTTTTTTGTAAAGGGTGAGGGGTTGTGAAGTTCTGTTGCCAGTGGAATATGAACTATGCAGCTGGTTCATTAGTGCTCTCCACACCTAAAAAAGGATGGTTTTGTTATGATTATCCGTTTGTGTTTTATTTCTAGTTTTGACATTTGAATCTCATTGCTCATTCGTTAAATTCTTCTTTTATGCTTTTTGCTTGAGAACAAAAAATGATCTGTGAAGATAAGGTTTTGTTGTTACATTGTTAACCTCATGCTTTCCATGTTTAGTCATGGTCATCCAGCTTAGGATGGCAATGAAAACATCTTCTTTGGATGTTAATTATCCTTATTTGCACTTTCGGTGGTCAATGGTTCAGTCTATATTCCAGAATAGCGGCTCGAGAAATTTTGTTGACTCTTCAATCATTTCTGTTTGAAGTACATGTTTATTTATAGTATCTGAAATTGGAAAATGACCTGAGAACCATTTTGTTCAACTTTGATGAGAATTTTAGCATTTCCTTGCGAGTGGCTGGTGTACTAATTGAATGAAGGTGCACTTAATGATGAAAGTTAGATGGTGGGCCTTGGTAAGATGGTAAGGTTGCTCCATTGTAACCAAGGGGTCAAGGAATTTGAGTCTGGAAACAGCTTCTCTGTGACAGCAGGGGTAATGCTGTGTATGTGATGAACCTGGTGAGCTTTGGTGCAATGGTAAGGTTGCTCCATGTCAACAAGTTGTTGTGGGTTTGAGTCTGGAAACAGCCTTTCTGTGAAAGCAGGGGTAAGCTAGTGTATGTTATGATCATCCCCAGACCTTAAATTGGCTGGAGCTTCATGCACTAGGTACATCATTTTTTGGCTTGTAGTACTGGAAATTTGTAGAATATTTATTTGTTTGAGGAGAAAGAGAGACTAAAAAGCTTGTGGAATCAAGCATGCGATATTAAAACCTAGGATAGATAGTTTTTGAAAGCTGTAAATTGAAGAGAGCAGTGTCTCTGAAATGTTTTCTAGGGATTGAAAATTCTTTTATATAGGACTAATATGAGTAGATGGTCCATTGGCCAGTAAACTCAGGTTGGAATATTCTGCTGGAAAATCTGCTTCGAATAATTGTTAAGATCGTTGAAAAATATATTTTGTTTAAATGCTGAATTTTATTTTTTCAGTTCTTTTGGGTTTGTTTGTCCTGTAAAATGAGAAAATGTCAGCAGGATTCCTTATTGAATCTTGATTGTCAGAGGCGCCTTGATTTTTAGAATGTTTTTTGCAAGGTTGATCTGATCTTTTAAATTAGGCATGGTTCTATCTTGTTCTCTTACCCCTCTATTTTCAGGGATGAAATTGACCATTCTTTGGGGGTGAAGGATCACTAAACCATGTGTCCAGGCACCAAATTACCTGTTTGCAGAACAGAAGTATAATTTATTTATTGCTTGGATTTCTAGTGGATATCAGTTTAGAATATTATCTGGAAAAAGGTCGAGTTCAGTGAACAAGGATGGAGTTGCATGTCTGGCAAATTTGTCACCCACCCTGGGGAAAAAAAGAAAAATAGCATAGCAAAGTAAAGACTGCAATCTAAAATTGGAGGGACATTCTAGGATGTAGTATATGTTCCCAAGTTCACAATGACGTTTTTTTTTTTTTTTGACGAAGACAGACCTTGACTTTAATGCAGGATATGGACCACATGAGACAAATTGTCTTCCTTGCTCTGGAGTTTCTGGCCGAGCTACCAGTGCATCATCTTACTCCTGTCTTGGCGATTACGGATATTCTACAAAGTTTAAGGTCCTACAAATAAAAATCCCAGCCGTTGCTTCCAGAGGAACATCTCTTTCTTGTAATGCAAGCTCTAGCAGTCGAAGAAACCCTGACTTCTCGAGGCAGAACAAACATGGATTCTCCAGAGGCCGTAACAGGCAAAATCAAGAGAGAGAAAATGTTGAAAGTGTAGAAGAATCTGAACTGTTTTCTTCCAAAAATGGCCCGTTGCTCTCCCTCTCCAGCAGCCCAAGGTTTCAGGCTACCTCTTCCCCGGGCCCAAGAGAGAAGGAGATTGTAGAATTGTTCAGGAAGGTCCAGGCTCAGCTTCGAGAACGAGCAGCAGCCAAAGAAGAACAGAAGAATGGACCTTCACGGGGACAAGGTAAGGAGAATGATACAGTTGATTCACTTCTGAAGCTCTTACGGAAGCACACAGTTGAACAGGGAAAGAAAAGTAGTGGTGGCAGGAAGGACTTTAATTTGGAGCAACCAGAGCAAAATAGCCTGTATGATGAAGATCAGACAAGCCATTCTGATTCAAGTAGGGTTGGTAGGTTTAACGGGGGAGAGTCTAGTGTCCGGCACTCAACACGTCCGCATTCAAACTTCCAACGTAGATCTCCTGTTCCTAGAGTCAAGTACCGACCTGTTTATTCAGCCAAAGATGATATTGGATTGGAGTGGCCTCCAAAGTCAGAAGAGAAGAGAAGGAAAAGCTCTTTTGAGTCTGACCCTGACCCTGAACCTGAGACTGTAACTGAATCTCAGCATTCTCATCCTCTACAGGAGGCAGTATTTTCGGATGACCAGGGGGAAATGCTGGATGAAACATTTGAATCTGAGCCTTCTGATGCTGTTGAGGCAGATGAAGATGAGATCTCAGAGGTGCCAGTGAATGAATACACAGACTTGAGTGCATTAAAGCTGTCAGAGTTGCGGTCACTTGCAAAATCTCGTGGTGTTAAAGGGTATTCTAAGCTGAAGAAGGGTGAACTCATTGAACTTCTAGCTAAAGTCTCGGCCTGAATCTGGAACGTGAGGAAACAAATGAATAGGTCACGATTATGTATGGTGAAGCTCGTAGGATTTGATATTTCACCCCCTGTTTGTATTCGTTTGAGGTTTCTATTTCCTTACTTTCTTACACTCTGCATCCAAGGGGAGCAAATATGCAAATTAAGTAAACATTATCATCATTAGGAATTTTCAGATACAACAGTCGCTAATCTTTAGTTTTCTGTATTATCCCCCCTTTTTTTTTTTTCCTGAATTCTTTACCAATTTCTTTTATGTTTCTTCAGTGTAAACAACCTTAGTTTTTCAGTTGTATGAATTACCAGGCATTTTCAGGAAAGGACAAGCACAACTGGGAACAAGACCGTGTTCTTCTGTTCTTAAATGTGTCTTGAAACTGAACAAGCGTCTCATCGATCCTCCTCTCTTAGACTTGCTGTTCATTTTGAGAACCAGTACTGTTATATCTCTGTTTTGTTGAGCAGTAGTCCTGGCGATTTCTGATGGTTCGTCTACCTCTCATAGCATCCGTGTCATCTTTCTTGTCTTACTAGGTGAAAGTGGTGGTGAATCTTAGTACCTAATGTCCTTTTAGGCTTTGCTTCTGCTCTCTTTCTCTCTATATGAACATGCACACACAGAAAACCTCTCCATTACTGTCTCTGTTCTCTTCGTGCATATTTTTTCTTTAGCTTCTGGCCTGAATTCTGTATCGATGACGAAACGGTAACATGTAATTGAACTACGTTGCATTGCTTGGTTTGAACTTGAAAGCTCATATGCCAAATTAATGCCTGTAAGATTTCTATTCGATGATGTAGGTGATGACCTCAAATTCTTATTTTCTGGATTAAGCAGCAACAATCTACATTGAAAAGAAGCACTTTTTTCATGTTTTAAAGCAGCAATATGCATGCAAGAGGCCAAAACAAGCATATACCCATCATGTAGCTTCAATAACTCGTGCATCATCCTGTTTACAATCAGAACGGTTTTTTTTTTTTTTTTTTTTTTTTTTTTTTTTAATTTTAAATTTTTATTTTATATATCAAATTCTTCTCCAGAAGAACTATATATCCCAAGAACGCAAGCCCAAGAACGCTATCAGTGACCTCTAAATCTCTTCATACTTTCTTGGTTCCTGTAACTACTTCACAAGTCCAAGAAACAGAAATGAGTGAAGAAGGTATCAGGAATGAAACCCATGTTCTGGTTTTCCCATTTCCTAGTCAAGGTCACATAAACCCAATGCTGCAATTCTGCAAGAGGTTAGCCTCCAAGGGACTCAAAGTCACCCTAGCCATGACACACTTCAGCCTCAAGCTTACGGCCAACAAACTCAGCTATGTTAGAGTTGAGGGTATCTCTGATGGCTTTGATGAAGGTGGGTTTAAGGAAGCTGGAAGCATAGAAGAATATTTCATGCGTTTGGAAGTAGTGGGCTCGCAGAGCTTAGCCGAACTAATCGAGAAACAAGAAAGCTCTGGCTACCCTTTCAGATGTCTCATCTATGATTCTGGTATGCCTTGGGCTCTTGAAGTAGGCAAGAAGTTTGGCTTGGTCACAGCTCCCTTCTTCACTCAGGCGTGCGCCACTGATGCCATCTGCTACAGTGCAAAGAAAGGTCTGTTGAGTCTTCCTGTAGAAGGACCTACTGTCTCCATTCCTGGATTGCCAATACTAGGAATCCATGATCTTCCATCTTTCATCTGTAGCTCAGAATCATATCCATTTCTGTTAGAGACCGTTTTGAATCAGTTCAAAAATGTTGAGAAAGCAGATGTTCTTCTCATCAACACATTCGACAAATTGGAAGTGGAGGTACGTTGATCTAGTTATCCATTTGTCATGAACAACATTTACTTACTCTCAATATCCTGAAACCATTTTGTTGGCAAAAATTGAACAGGTACTGAAATGGATGTCAGATCTATTTCCAGTCAAGACAATTGGACCAACTGTACCATCAATTTATCTCGACAAAAGGCTTGAAGATGATAAAGATTATGGTCTGAGTCTTTTCGTGTCAAGCAATGAGATCTACATGGACTGGTTAAACAAGAGAGAAGCTGATTCTGTCGTCTATGTATCCTTTGGAAGTGTTGCTGAAGTTGCAGAGGAGCAGCTGGAGGAAGTAGCATTTGCCTTGAGGAGCAGCAACCAGTATTTCTTGTGGGTAGTGAGGAAATCTGAGGAGAACAAGCTCCCTAAGACTTTTGTTGAGGATTTGCCAGAGAAGGGACTGGTGGTAGCATGGTGTTCTCAATTGGAGGTGCTGGATCATAAAGCAGTAGGATGCTTCATCAGTCACTGTGGATGGAACTCAACAATAGAGGCTTTGAGCTTAGGAGTGCCAATGATCGCGATCCCACAAATGTCAGATCAGTTAACAGATGCAAAGTTTGTGGCAGATGTATGGGAAGTAGGGGTAAGAGTTAAATTGGATGAGAAGGGGATTGTTAGAAGGGAAGAGATAGAGAAATGTATAAATGAAGTTATGGAGGGAGATAAAGGAGAAGAGATTAAGAAAAATGCTTTTAAATGGAAGATGTTGGCCAAAGAAGCTGTAGATGAAGGAGGAAGTTCAGAGAAGAATATTCAAGAATTTGTCTCTTCACTTGTACATGCTTGATTGTGTTCTCATTCAATGAGTAGTGGTTTTTTTCTTTTTCATGAGTCAATCATTTACACTGATAGCTATAAAATAGTTTGGAGAAGAATAATGAATTAGAACCTCAAGGGATTGGCTTAATTGGCAAAAGACCAGTGCCTCATAATATGACGTCAAGAATTTGAATTTCGTTGAGAGTCAGGGTGAAATTTCACTGTATATTTACATAGCAATATCTTATCTTATATAATGATGAATTTTACATATATACCCTCAGAGTTTGCAAACCATTATGTTTTCATCTCTTGGAATGTGCTTAATTTCGTTTACTTCTATGTTTCACTCAGTATCAAATGCTCCCTTACACTTAGAATAATGGGGTTAAGTGATGGGTCAATACTTATTTTATTTTCAAAATTTCCTAATTGCTCTCATTTACCCTTAGACCCCTCTTGACTTTCAAGGTAAAAAAGAAAAAGAAAAGAAAGAAGAGGGCAGGGAGAAGAACAACATGACTGGAGGTTCAGCTAGGCCAGCTTGCGCGCACCTTGACTACATCTCAAGGGACGCTCCTCGACGAGATTCAAACTCACAACCTCTTCACTAAGAGGCGTAAGTTTTACTGCTAGAGTAACTCTACGTTGGCTTCTTCTTCTTCTTCTTCTTACTGCTAGAGTAACTCTCTCTTTTAACTTTAAAACTTAATGATGTCACATATAAGGGGACCTTCGTAATATAATAAATTTCAAAAGATGTAAACATAATAATTTACAAATTCAAAGAAAAAATATATTGTTCGTGGGACCTAGTACTAAGGAATACCGCAACTTCAGACCCTCGGCACCAAAGAAAGTTGGATCCTTCATGCGAAGGGCCATATATGATCGTGAAGTAGGTAGGATCGGGCGCTTACTAACTGTAAAATCCTGCAACTGGTCGAGAATTGGACCGATCATGGAATGCAAGAAATCTGAGGAAATATTACCGTTGATTCTCTTTTATATACTTACACTCGAGATTTTGTAATGCACCTCGAACCTAGTAGTCAATGAAGTCATTCCTTTTTGAACCAAAACTCTTTTGAATGGGGGGGGGGGCATATGTGTGATTAAAAGATAGAAAGAACTCAAAAGACTTTGGTACGCTTGGCTATGACCTTCTAACACTTAGAAAATTTCTTGAAAAAGTTTTCAAAGGAAAGGCTTCGATATGCCCGATTAAGACCTTCTAACACTTAGAAAATTTCTTGAAAAAGTTTCTAAGGAAAGGCTTCGTACGCCTGACTCAGACATTTTAACACTTAGAAAATTTCTTGAAAAAGTTTCCTAAGGAAAGGCTTCGGTATGCTCGACTAAGATCTTTTAACACTTAAAAATTTTTTGGAAATGTTTTCTAGAAAAGGGCTTGGTTCACACCCAATTAAGACCTTCTAGTATTTGGAATATTCTTAAGGCCAAAAGTTACAATTAGAATTATTAAATGCTTTAGATTAATCTCGTGAGCAACATCAATAGGTAAAGAAAATCAACTTAACATATAGGTGCTTGAAATACAAAGGAGCATGGCAGTTATGAAAAGAAACGGGATCCTGTCAAGCTTGGGATTGACAATCGTGCCCTGTATGGAAACCTTAACTAACCCAAATTGAGGGAGAAAAAATCCTACTATTGGACGGCTACAAGCAAGACTGATGAGTTGATCTGACGATCATAAATAAGAGGTAAATCCTATATAAACCTAAGTACAACGTGAGGAGAAGGTAACTAAATCGTTTCCCTCCATTCTCATATTTCAATTAAGCTTTGCAACTTGTTGGAGTACGGTGGTGGTTCACTTGTTGACTTTCGGAGGTGGCTTCTGACCGCTGTGTAGGCTCACATCTTAGCAGGAATCCGAGGGTGGATCAATTTTTGGTCGCATCAAGCAGCAACAAATCTACGTAACAAAGAAGCATTTTTTCCCCCATGTTTTAAAGCAGCAAAATGCATGCAAAGGGGCAGATCATATAAATTCAATACCTCGTGCATCATCCTGTTTACAATGAGAACAGTTTTTTTTATTATATATCAAATTCTTCTCCAGAAGAACTATATATCCCAGGAACGCAAGCCCAAGAATGCTATCACTGACCTCTAAATCTCTTCATACTTTCTTGACTCTTGTAAGAGCTTCACAAGTCCAAGAAACAGAAATGAGTGTAGAAGGTATCAGGAATGAAACCCATGTTCTAGTTTTCCCAATTCCTGGTCAAGGTCACATAAACCCAATGCTGCAATTCTGCAAGAGGTTAGCCTCCAAGGGACTCAAAGTCACCCTAGCCATGACAAACTTCAACCTCAAGCTTACGACCAACAAACTCAGCTATGTTAGAGTTGAGGGTATCTCTGATGGCTATGATGAAGGTGGGTTTAGGGAAGCTGGAAGCATAGAAAAGTATTTCGTGCGTTTCGCAGTAGTGGGCTCGCAGAGCTTAGCCGAACTAATCCAGAAACAAGAAAGCTCTGGCTACCCTTTCAGATGTCTCATATATGATTCTGGTGTGCCTTGGGCTCTTGAAGTAGGCAAGAAGTTTGGCTTGGTCACAGCTGCCTTCTTCACTCAGGCGTGCGCCATTGATGCCATCTGCTACAGTGCAAAGAAAGGTCTGTTGAGTCTTCCTGTAGAAGGACCGACTGTCTCCATTCCTGGATTGCCTTTACTAGGAATCCATGATCTTCCATCTTTCATCTGTAGCCCAGAGTCATCTCCATTTCTGTTGGAGGCCGTTTTGAATCAGTTCAAAAATATTGAGAAAGCAGATGTTCTTCTCATCAACACATTCGACAAATTGGAAGTGGAGGTACGTTGATCTAGTTATCCATTTGTCATGAACAACATCTAGTTACTCTCAATATACTGAACCATTTTGTTGGCAAAAATTGAACAGGTACTGAAATGGATGTCAGATCTATTTCCAGTCAAGACAATTGGACCAACTGTACCATCAATTTATCTCGACAAAAGGCTTGAAGATGATAAAGATTATGGTCTGAGTCTTTTCGTGTCAAGCAATGAGATCTACATGGACTGGTTAAACAAGAGAGAAGCTGATTCTGTCGTCTATGTATCCTTTGGAAGTGTTGCTGAAGTTGCAGAGGAGCAGCTGGAGGAAGTAGCATTTGCCTTGAGGAGCAGCAACCAGTATTTCTTGTGGGTAGTGAGGAAATCTGAGGAGAACAAGCTCCCTAAGACTTTTGTTGAGGATTTGCCAGAAAAGGGATTGGTGGTAGCATGGTGTTCTCAATTGGAGGTGCTGGATCATAAAGCAGTAGGATGCTTCATCAGTCACTGTGGATGGAACTCAACATTAGAGGCTTTGAGCTTAGGAGTGCCAATGATTGCGATGCCGCAAATGGGAGATCAGTTAACTGATGCAAAGTTTGTGGCAGATGTATGGGAAGCAGGGGTAAGAGTTAAATTGGATGAGAAGGGGATTGCTAAAAGGGAAGAGATAGAGAAATGTATAAATGAAGTTATGGAGGGAGATAAAGGAGAAGAGATTAAGAAAAATGCTTTTAAATGGAAGATGTTGGCCAAAGAAGCTGTAGATGAAGGAGGAAGTTCAGAGAAGAATATTCTTGAATTTGTCTCTTCACTTGTATGTGCTTGATTGTGTTGTCATTCAATGAGTCGTGGTTTGGGTTTGGGATTTTTATTTTTATTTTTTCATGAATGAATGAGTGATTCACACTGATAGAAGATTTTTGGGTGAAATTTGGAGGCATGATTTGAACCTACAACATCTTCACTAAGAGGCGTGGGTCTTATAGTTGGAGCAATCCTGCGTTGATTTTTTTTTTAATATAATTATTAATGATGATACATATAAGGACCCTTTGTAATATAATAAATTTCAGAGGATGTAAACATAAATAATTTACTAATTCAAAGAATATATATAATTTTCTTATTTATTTATTATTTTTTGGATAAACAAAAACACAATCAGCAAGTAGCTTGGCCCGCTTAAGCAAGGTTCCGGTATCGAAACCTTGTGGATGCAAAAAATCCCCGTTTTAAGACTCACCCACCATAGTCAGGTGTGCGACCCGGGTCGAACACCGGATTAGTCAGGGCAAAGCCTTGGAACCGGGGTTGGCAACCAAAAAGAAAAAGAAAAAGAAAAAAAAAAAAAACACAATCAATCAAGTAGATATAGTGAAGTTACAAATTCTTCAATGTTCTTATCTGAACTTCCTCCTTCATCCAGAGCCTCTTTGGCCAACCCCTTCCATCGAATAGCATTTCTCATAATTTGTTCTCTTCTGTCTCCCTCATCCATAACTTCCTTTACACATTTCACTATTTCTTGTCTCCGAACAATCCCCTTCTCATCCATCTTAACCCTTGCACCAACTTCCCATACATCCACCACAAACTTCGCTCCCATGGCTTGATCTGCCCACTGTGGCATCGCGATCATCGGCACTCCCAAGCTTAGAGCCTCTATTGTTGAGTTCCATCCACAGTGAGTAATGAAGCATCCTACAGCTTTGTGATCTAACACTTCCAATTGGGAACACCATGACACCACCAACCCTTTCTCTGAGTTCTTATCCTCATCAACCAAACTCTTAGGAAGCTTGTTCTCCTCGGATTTCCTCACTACCCACAAGAAATAGTGGTTGCTACTCCTCAAAGCCCAAGCTAGTTCCTCCATCTGCTCCTTTCCAAGTTCAGCAACACTTCCAAAAGATACATAGACGACAGATCCAGCTTCTCTCTTGTTTAGCCAATCCATGCAAGTTCCACTGCAAGATTCAAAGAGACTCAAACCATAATCTTTATCATCTTCTATCCGTTTGTCAAGATAAATTGATGGCACAGTTGGTCCAATTGTCTTGATTGAATATACCTCTGACATCCATTTCAGTACCTAAGAAAGTTAATCTAACTGGTTAATAATGGAGAAATTAACAGAGTAATATAACAGAGGAGATATTCTGATTTCAGTTCTCAAAGTACATACCTCATCTTCCAACTTGTCGAATGTGTTGAGGAGAAGACAATCTGCTCTCTCGACATTTCTGAACTGGCTCAAAGCGGATTCTAGGTATATTGGATATGATCCCCAGTTAGAGATGAAGGATGGTAGATCATGGATTTCTAGTATTGGCAACCCAGGTAGAGAGACATTGGGTCCTTCTACAGGAACACTCAATAGCCCTTTCTTGACACTGTAGAAGATGGCATCATTGCCACATGACTGAGTGAAGAAAGAAGCTGTGAACAAGCCAAACTGCTTGGCTACTTCTAGTGCCCAAGGTAAATGAGAATCATAGATGAGACACCTGAAAGGGTTGCCAGAGCTTTCCTGTTTCTTGATTAGTTCAGCTAAGGTTTGTGAACCCACTACTTCAAAACGCTCAATATAAGCTTCTGCACTTTCAGCTTCTTGGAAGCCACCTTCATCAAAGCCATCAGAGATACACTCAACTCTAATGTTGCTGACTTCATTTTGTGCAGACTTGGTGGTGAAATGGGTCATGGCTAGAGTAACTTTGAGTCCCTTGGAGGCTAGCCGCTTACAGAATTGCAGCATTGGGTTTATGTGACCTTGAAAAGGACTTGGTAAACCTAAAACATGGTTTTCCTTGAAACACTCTGCTTTCATTTTCTGCATGTCTTTCACTCTCTCCATTGGAACAGAATTGAAGAAATTGCAAGTTATCTTACAAGAAATGTGCTCACTTGGGTTTTATAGAAAGGGGTAAAAAAAAAAGTAAAGAAAGAACACTCTCTTTGACCATGAAGTATAAATTAATTGTTTTAACGTTCATAGAAGGCTGCACAGAAAAGAGTGAGAGACCAAACAGAACTAATGGCTCTACTTGGGTGCCAAGTTAAGGAGTATGTGTTGGCAAAATTGGAATCCCCTTCTAACCATGAATAATGGGCTTTCCTTGGGGACAAAGCAAGGTGTGCGTTCAAATTCGGGGTTCTCTCTTTTTACCAAGTCAATGAGTGAAGCAAGCAATTCATAGTTATACTGGGTAAAAAACAGTGTTCTTCCTGGCGCGTTTATTTTTTTTTAGAAAGAATGGGTCACGCAGGACCCATCAGAAAACAAAACTAAGAAAAAATTAATTTGGCCCAATCAACATACCAGCCTGAAGAAACTCCTCTAATTCTAGATGTGGCTTTCCATTTAATCACAGAACATCCTTGAACACCAATCGGCTACTTGATTTCCTTCCCATCTAATGTGGGTGAAACCGACATGTCTATTTGATATGAATATTTGACATATGTCATTAATAATGTTCCCAAACTTTTCTTGAATATTCGAATAAAGATGAAGAAATCAGAATAGCGCGAAAATCGGATTCCATTTCAATTGGTCATGCCCTCATATTGAGAGAGGGCATTGTTCAATCCTTCATTTAATGCCAAAAGTTCAGATTCTAGAACTTCATTACATCACATATTTTTTGTGAATCTGTATGAAAAAACTCCACTATGGTCTCTAATAACTCTTCTTACTTGAGTAATTTTGTTTGATAATGGAAGTATCAATAATTCTCAATAAAATTCTAAATTATTTATTTTTCATTTTTTTTTTTGTAAAATTTCAAGTTATCCACCATTCCATTCAAAGTTTGACCGTTAATTTTACAAGTCAACTTACTAAAATACCCTTTTATTAGTAAAATTATTGAAATGAGGATGAAAGGGTTCTCCGATCACCCATTTTCTTCCAATATCCCACGGGAAACCCAACACCGCTGGGACCACCGCCCCTCCCTTCCGTTGTTTCTTCTGCATAGCTAGGTGTTTCTCTATGAATTTCTCAGGTTTTTTTCGACCCTAACTGGCGAACTCGAGTTAAGGAATTGCAACCATCATTTTGCCATCTCTCTTTTGATCTGCTGAAATCTCACCGACCACTACCCCTTCCCTATCTTGTTAAGCTCAACAACAATTCTTTTAGAGATAAGCTCAACTTCTGCGTAAGTGTGGATCTTGCTGGTGGAACCATTTATGAGACATGGGCGTGAGCTGAACTGGGTTATGTTTTCGAAGCAACAAGTGCACAGGGAGATGGCTTGGAGCCTTGATCTGAAAATGAACTCTTATTGCTTTGGCTCCGTGGCATCTTTTTCCATCACTAGAAATGGCATCGGCACCTCACCGCCACCACCACTTTCACGGGCTCCATTGGAATTAGTTGCAGAGAGAAGGTTTGATCAATTTTTTAAAGACTTTTGAGGTTGGGTTGTGGAGAACCAGAAGGTGAATATTGGAGCTATGAAGTTTGTAGAGATCCAAAGGTAGAGGTAGACGAACGCAAGGTAGTGGATTGGAACAACAACGGCAGGAGAGGGCAGTGGTCACCGGCAGGGAAGGGTTGGTGGTCGCCGGCAATGGTGAGGTTTCCGGCGAACATAAGAAGAAGATGGGTGAAGCACCCCTTATGGTTGGTTCTCTTAAATGAATGAGATGGCATTTTAGTAATTTGATTGGCTGCCTAGTTAAGGAGTTGTTTGCAAAATTAACGTCCTTTCTCTTCCTATCTCTCATTTGTCAAAGTTTTATTTTTTTTATTAATGTAAAATTAATTTACCAAGAGGATTAGTTATTATTAAATAATTTTTTTTCCTGATAAAAAAAATTTATTTATTTATGTGGCACAATTGAGACTGAGGAGTACGGAGATTGATTAACCAGAAATGAAAATGGACCAAATAGTCACGCTCACAATCCTTTCCAAGTAAGTCTTATTGGGTCAAAGTTGGCTTACTTTGACACTTTCATTAGTTTCATGATTTATGAGAGATGAGCTTTCCTTGGGAGAAAGTTAGGGAGCATGCGTTGAAATTTGAGGTTTTAGCCATAGAACTATATTTTGGCGAAATTCACCTGTTTTGCCACCTAACGAAACAAAATCAAGGGGCGAAACGATATTTACATAATATCGCCGATATCTCGATGATTTCTCTCGATATATCGCGATATATCAGAAAATATCATTTTTTTAAAAAAAAATTTCTATCTTTATATTATTTCTTGCACTTTTTAAGCGATTTCTCTCGCAATTCTATCCCAATCTTACCAATTCTATCCCAATGATTCAAGACTCAAAAGTTAATGTGCTAAATGTAATTAGGAAGAGAATCTACATAAAATAATTTATAGATAGGAAGACATTTTATAGCAAAATCTTCAAGATTAATGAGTAATCTTACCAACTATATTCTAGTGATTTAATCCTCAAAAGTCAACATGCCAAATGTGGTTAGGGAATAATATATATATGAAATAATTTATGGAAACAATTTAAATTATGAATGGATTTTGTAATAGAATCTTCACAGAGTGAATGGATAATCATTCCAATTATGTCCGAATGATGTAGGCCTCAAAAAGTAATATGTTAAATATGACTAGATAGGAGAATTTAAATGTATCACATATTTATATTAAATTAGGATATGCATCAAATATACCAAAATTATTGAACAAAAATACTAAAAATGGGGGGGGGGAAATATCATGGAAATCTCAGCGATATTTCGTCATGTCGCCCGGTTCGCCGCCCAGCGAACCGGATTTATCACATATTTATATTAAATTAGGATATGCATCAAATATACCAAAATTTTGAACAAAACTAAAAATGGGGGGGGAATATCACGGAAGTCTCAGTTTTATCTTTTCAATGAGTCAAACAAGCAATTTATATTTATTTCTTGATAAACAAGTAATTCATTTTAATTTGAGTTTTTTACATGATGCCAGTTATCAAGTCAAATCACGTGTTACATACAAACATCACTAATGCTAGAATAATTGGCTTCACTTATGAATGTCTATTCTTAGAATTTGTTTCCAAATAAAAAATAAAAATAAAAAATAAAAAGAGTAAATTACATATATACTCATGGATTTGCGAACTATCATGTTTTTACTCTTTGGAACTTATTATATTACAAACGTCTTCTAATACCTAACACCGTTAACTTTAAAATAGAAAAAGACATATTTACCTTTATTAAATTTTCTCATAGGTGAAAAAGATTGAAAAAAGAAAAAAGTATTTAAGAGTCAGTTATGGTTGTTCTTCACCCTAATGTTAGGAGTATGTCATAAACGGGAAATAAAGATACGAGTTACTATCATCTCTCCTCTTTCTCTCTTTTTTTTTTTCTTCTTCGTCTTCCTTCCTTTAACAGTCAAGATAGGTTTAAGGGTAAATAAGCTTAATTGAGATTTTGAAAGAGAAATAAATGTTGAGGCATCATTTAACTCCTTAAATCGATTATAGATGTAAATATAATAATTTGCAAACTTAAAAGGTGTATATGAAATTTTTTTTTAATTTTGTTTTTAATAAGAAAGTTAAAAGACTTCATCATTGAACTTGAAAGGAATATAGAGACAAAAAAAAAAAAGATAGATGCATGAAAACACAAGGTTCGATTTGAACCAAAGAGCATAAATTGACCAAATTGTCGTACATGCAATAGATAGGGTCATCCAGGCTAAAGGACGGGTTAAGCCTAATACACTCTTAGATTAAACACTGTAACAACCACAATAACAATTAAGCACAAGAGATACTAAATACGTATCATCTATAAAAAATGCCCACAGAGGCGAAAACAAGCCACAAAGGAGGAGATTGACACCCCACAAGGGTGAAGATACAACACGTTATAGTGGTGGAGATAAAACACGCCAAAAGGGCAAAGACAAAATACGCCACAAGGGCAGAGAAACACTGACGGCAACTCGGTTGTCTCAGTGGTGGCAGCAATATTGCAGAGAAGGTTGTCGTTGCGGTGGATTTGAAAGAGGTTGAGTCCCTTCAGGGCAAACGAAGCTGGATCTCGGTTTTGGACTGCCATCCGACATGGAGACCTGCAACAGTATAGAGGAGACTAGCAAAAGCTTGTGGCAACATAACCTCCAGATCCGCGGGATGCAATTCTAGATCTAGCGCAAAACCTCCAAATCCGCGGGATGCAAGACCATATCTTGCATCTTTTTTTTTATCAGAAACTTCTACCGGTTAGGGAAAAACAAAAAGACAGAGAGAATGGAAAAGAGAGAGAAATGGAGAGGAACAAAAAAGAGAAGGAAACGGAGAGGGAAACAAGAGAGAGGTGGCGAGAGAAACAAAGAGAAGGGAGGGGAGAAAACAGAGGAACAGAGAGAATACAGGAGAGAAAGAGAGAGAAAAACGAAGAGAGGACAAAGAAGAAGAAGAAGAAGTAGAGGAAGAGGCGAAGAGCTCTCCGCCTCAAAACGAAGCTTGCATCGGATTGCTCAAAGGGCAATGTCGGCAGAGGCACTGTCAGCAGTGGCTTCTAAAACTCATTCTGTGCTATTCTTAGGCATTCACAAGAGCATAATTTTTTTTTAAAATTATAAACTAAAAGAAATATAGAGGAGGGCATAGCCTGCATTGCCTAAATCTAAAGCCACTCTAGTCCATTTTGACAAAATAATTAAAGGTTTCTTCCCTTAAATCTAAAGCTTAATTACTTCAATAATTCGATTGAGGTTAGAATATTCTCACTTCTTTTCTTGAAATTCAAAATTCTCAGAAAAGAGATAAGTATTAGGTCTCTGTTTGAAATTCTCGAAAATAAATATTACAGAAAGCTTGTCTACAGTCACAAACTTATGAAAACCCATCCATCTGAATGTGGTGGCCACAGAAAGCTGATACCTACCATTCTAATTTTTCTGGAGTTATTGCAATTTTTTCTGGCTCTTCTTAGCCTATGAGGCCAGACCATGAATGTATCACATCAACTGTGAGTTTGTTTGTGTTTCGAATTGAAATCGTAAGCAGTGATGTCAAATTCCTTGACCTAGTTAAACCAGCAACAGAGAAAGAAAGAAAGAACAAAACAAGACTTGGATAGATCACGGATCAGGGTTGAGAGCAAACCCATGAGTTAGGGTTTTGAAAATCAAGATTGATAGTCACAGGGTAAAATTAGCGTCAGTACTTGAACAGAGAATTCCACCATATATGGCTACCACTCAACTGCTTCACATTATCTTCAATTGTGTTCTAATAGGGGAGAGAGAGAGAGAGAGATGCAGAAAAGCCAGAAAACGAAGGAAGAGAGTGCTGGGAATGGAACCCATGTTTTAGTTTTCCCATTTCCTGCTCAAGGTCACATAAACCCTATGCTGCAATTCTGTAAGCGATTGGCCTCTAAGGGACTGAAAGTTACTCTAGCCATGACCCTGTTCATCATCAAGTCTGCACACATGGAAGTGAACAATGTTAGAGTTGAAGGTATCACTGATGGCTTTGATGAAGGTGGCATTAGTGAAGCTGAAAGCCCAGATGCTTATTTTGAGCGTTTCGAAATAGCGGGTTCACAAAGCTTAGCTGAATTAATCCAAAAGCATGAAAATTCTGGTTACCCTTTCAGTTGTCTCATCTATGACTCTATTACACCTTGGGCGCTAGATGTAGCCAAGCGGTTTAGGTTGCTCACAGCAACATTCTTCACTCAGTCTTGTGCCAATGATGCAATCTACTACAGTGTGAAGAAAGGGCTATTGCCTATTCCTGTAGAAGGACTCACTGTTTCTCTTCCTGGATTGCCAATACTAGAAATCCAGGATCTACCATCCTTCATCTCCAACATGGAATCATATCCATCATTCACAAATCTTGTTCTGAACCAGTTTAAAAATGTAGAGAAAGCAGATTGTCTTCTCCTCAACACATTTGACAAATTGGAAGATGAGGTACTTACTAGTGGTTATTACAATATCTTCAATTTCATGCTACTCTTTTTCCTTGTCCATTGTTTTTTTAACTAATTGATGAAATCTTATTAGGTACTGAAGTGGATGTCAAAGCTATATCCAATCAAGACAATTGGACCAACTGTGCCATCATTTTATCTAGACAAACGGGTAGAAGATGACAAAGATTATGGTTTCAGTCTGTTTGAATCAAGCAAGGACACTTGCATTGATTGGCTAAACAAGAGAGATGCTGGATCTGTCATTTATGTATCCTTTGGGAGTATTGCTAAACTTGGAGTAGAGCAGATGGAGGAACTAGCATTGGGTTTGAGGAGCAGTAACCACTATTTCTTGTGGGTAGTGAGGAAATCCGAGGAGAACAAGCTTCCTAAGAGTTTGGTTGATGAGGATAAGAGTTCAGAGAAAGGGTTGGTGGTAGGATGGTGTTGTCAGTTGGAAGTGTTGGCTCATAAGGCAGTGGGTTGCTTCATGACTCACTGTGGATGGAACTCAACAATAGAGGCCCTGAGCTTGGGGGTGCCGATGATTGCGATGCCACAGTGGACAGATCAAACCACAAACGCCAAGTTTGTGGTGGATGTATGGGAAGTAGGAGTAAGAGTTAAATTGGATGAGAAGGGGATTGCTAGGAGGGAAGAGATAGAGAGATCTGTAAAGGAAGTTATTAAGGAAGGAGACAGAGGAGAAGAACTCAAGAGAAATGCATTTAGATGGAAAATGTTGGCCATAGAGGCTTTAGATGAAGGGGGGAGTTCAGATAAGAACATTGAAGAATTTGTAGCTTCACTTGGGTACTGTGCTTGATCAGCTCTGTTCTTCTCATTAAAAATTTCTAAGGATACCCCTTTTTGCTTGTCATCTTATGATTACTTTTAACTTTAAGTTGCAGATAATAAATGCCACTATATTAAAATATTCTTCAAAATAAGACCATCTTCCTTCACTTTGTCCCCAAGGAAAAGCGACTTCCTTAAATAGAATCCAGTGACAAATAAGTGAACTCATGTGATCACAAAGGAGCGCTTGGATCCTGATCTCAGTAGAAGAAACTAGGTGATAGAATTAATTTTTGACATGCAGACCTATATTTGGCTAATCCCGATGAAATCGCCTCTATCAGCCTCTTTGATTTCCTGTTGCTCATTTGCTTTTTCTTCTTCAAGTTCCCCTGTCTCGCCCCCAAAATGGTGGCACCATCTATTTTTCATTTTTCTTTTTTCTTTTTAAAATCTTTACCAATGAATTTTTGCAATCCGGATTCTTAGCTATTTTCTGCAAATGTTCCAGCTAGAGCGCTTGGATTTCTTCATACTGTTGTTGCAAGAGACAACGGGATTTCTTTATACTATTTTTGCCGGAGACAAAGGGCAAAACAACGACTAGGGTTAGGGTTAGGAAAAATCTTGTTTTTGTGTATGGGATAGGGTAAAACGTATTGCCGATTTTCGGTAGTTCACCAGTGAAATAAAAAAATGGATTGAAAACGAAATTTTGTAAATGTCGCCGAAAATTGCAGGAAAATGGCGAAAATCGTTGAAATCTCGCTAGATCTCTGTTTTTTCCTTCAAATATCTGAGTTGGATCAAATGTTTAGTTGAAGGAGAAGAAAAAAAGAAAAAAAGAGAAGCAATAGCAGTGGCGGTGCTAAAACAGTACCATCGCAGTTGGAGAAAGAAACAGAAGAGAAGCAGTAGCAACAACAGTGCTAAAATAGTGCCACTGTAGTGGAGAAGGAAACAGAAGAGAAGCAGTAGTAGCGGCAGTGCTAAAACAGCACCACTGTAGTTGGAGAAAGAAACGGAAGAGAACCAGTAGCAACGGCAGTGCTAAAACAACACCGCCAACTACACGCCCCCCATACCACCACCACAAGCCGCAGCGCGTAGCGAGAGAGAGAAAGTTGGATTAGTCAGGTGCGACTTCCTCATCGGTCGGGTTGATCTTCTTTTGCTTTTCGCCTTTGCGGTTTCGGTTCGGCTCCCCTCGCGCCTTTGTTGGGGTGCGCCTTATCCGCTTTCTGTCTTTTGGGGTTTTGGGAATGTTTTCGGGATGTCTTGTGGTTTGAACTTTTTCTTAAATAAACTAATTGTATGAACTAGTTGCATTTCGTTTGAGATTCTTCTATACTCAAATTCTCGACAACCACCCCCCTCCTCGTGGGCGCCCTGCTCCTCCCTGCCTTGTTTTTTCGCATGTGGGAGTTTCTTTGTGATTTCTCGGGTTTTTACTGCGAAGTCGAGTTAAGGATTGCAACCATCATTTCTGTCTTTCTTCCGTGTGTTATCTCCCGCCTTGCCCCTTCCCTCACTTGTTAAGCCTGGCAGCAATTCTTTTATAGATAAGCTCTACTTCTGCGTAAGTGTGGATCTTGCCGGTGGAACCATTTATGAGACATGGGTGTGAGCTGAACTGTTTTATGTTTTGGAAGCAATAAGAGTGCAAGAGGAGATGGCTTGGGATGTAAATGGCTAGGAGCCTTGATCTGAAAATGAACTCTTCTTGCTTTGGCTTCGTGGCATCTTTTTCCATCACCGGAGATAGCATCGGCACCTCCACCGCTACTTTCACGGGCTTCATTGGAATTAGTTGCCGAGAGAAGGTTTGATCAATTTTTTAAAGACTCTGAGGTTGGCTTGTGGAGAAGCAGAAGGTGAATATTGGAGCTATGAAGTTGGTGGAGATCCAAAGGTAGAGGTAGACGAACGCAAAGGTAGTGGATTGGAACAACAACAGCAGGGGAGGGGCAGTGGTCACCGGCAAGGAAGGTTGGTGGTAGCCGGCAGTGGTGAGGTTTCCGGCGAGGATAGGAAGAAGATGCATGGGTGAAGAACCCTTATGGATTGGGTCCTAAGTGAGTTTGATGACATTTTAGTAATTTGATTAGTAAAGGGGTATTTTAATCAATTGACTCATATAATTAACAGTTAAACCTTTGAATTCTAACATTGAGTAACTTTGAATTTTATAAAAAGTGAAAAGTACTGATTGAAATTTTGTGGTTAAGAATTAAAGCCCCACTTAAGTGAGCGCCATAAAAAAAAACTCTTTCAGGGATAGACTAAAATTTGTGAGATCTCTTACAAAAACGAAAACAACCTTACAGTATAAAGTTAAGAATTTAAATAATTTTACCCGAGAAAGGTGAATTATGGGGTAGGAAAATCCATTTTAAACTTCAAAGAATTACATAATGTTAATGATCAAGCCAAATTGTGTGTTACAGGCAACCAACAGTAATGTTAGAAAAGATGGCTTCATTTGTAAATTTCTCTTCTTAGAATTTGCTTTCAAATAAAAAGAACAAATTATATATACACTCCTTGAATTTGTAAACTATTATGTTTAAAAGTCCTGAAACTTATTATATTACAAACATTTCCTTTTATATATATATATATATATATATATATATATCGCAGAGTTAATTTTAAGATAGAAAAGGCATACTTACTTTTGTTAAATCTTCTTAATTATAAATGAATTTTAAAAAAAAAAACTTTAAGTCGTAGTTGTTTTTTACATTTTATTATTCTTTCTATTTTATTTTACATTTCCTTATTAATTAAAACGGTTTAAGGGTAAATGAGGGCAACTTTTAAGAATTTTAAGAATAAAATAGATGATGAATCATTACTTAATCTCCTTATTTTAAAATAAAAGTCTATTTAATAATTTAAATTAAAATATAAAAAGTTTAAACATAATTGAATATATTCCAAAAGCATAAACGTAATAGTGTTGAAAGGTGTATAGTATTTTGTTTTTTCATTTTATGTTTCTCTCTCCCTCTCTCTCCATTGGAGCAGAATTGAAGAAATTTCTAGTTATCTAAACTGTCTTTTCAGTTCAAAAAATGTGGCTCACAGCTCACTAGTTTGGTTTTATAGAAAAAGGAAGGTTCCCTTTGGTGATAGATTAATTGTTTGGGCATTCAGAGATGGCTGCAACAGAAAATTGGGGGATCAAAGTGACAAATAGCTCTACTTGCCTGTCAACTGTGAAGTTAAAGGAGTATTTGTTTGTCAAAATTAACGGACTTTGCTTGAGTTCTGAGCATTTAATGCGCAGGATCGTCAAATCACCCATCGGGTCAAAATTTCAATCTCGACCATTGAAATCAACGGTCGATATTCAATTTCGACCGAGATTTCGAATCCAACAGTCCAAAATCTCGACTTGACGGTCCAAGCAAAATTAAAAATTGACATCCTTTCCCTTTCTATCTCTCGGTTTCGGGTCAAAGTTTTATTTTCTTATTAATATAAAATTAATTTACCAAGAGCATTACATATTACTAAATAAATTTTATTCTTGGCCAAAAAAATATCAATTTATTCATGTGGAACAATTGAGACTGGGGGAGTACAAAGATTGATCAACTAAGAAATGAAGAAATGAAAATGGACCAAATTGAAATAGTCATGCTCACAAACCTTTCCAAGTAAGTATTCTTGGGTCAAAGTTAGTGTATTTTGACACTTCCATTAGTTTTAAAATTCACGAGAGATGAACTTTCCTTAGGGACAGGACAACGTTTGGGAGCATATGTTGAAATTTGAGGTTATATCTTTTCAATGAGTCAAACAAGCAATTCATATTTATTTCTTGATAAACAAGTAATTCATTTTAATTTGAGTTTTTCATATGATGCTAGTTATCAAGGCCAAATCACGTGTTACATGCAAACGTCACTAGCGTTAGAATAATTGGCTTCACTTATGAATGTCTATTCTTAGAATTTGTCCCCAAATAAAAAAGAGCAAATTACATATATACTCCAACTTATTATATTACAAAAAACGTCTTCCAATAGCTTAACATTATTAATTTTAAAATTGAAAAAGACATATTTACCTTTGTAAAATTTTCTCATAAGTAAAAAGGATTGAAAAAAAAAGTATTTAAGAGTCAATCATGGTTTTTATAGATGGGGAAACAAAGATACGGGTTCCTATCATCCGTGACCTGTTCTTCCAATTTACTGTTCTTTCTCCTTTAAATTTCGTCTATGCTAAGCTTCATGATACAGGTTCCTATAATTTCTCCTTTTTTTTTTTTACTGCTTAATTGAGATTTTGAAAGTGAAATAAATGTTGAGTCATCATTTAACCCCCCTATTCTCTAACATAATTAAATAGATTATAGATGTGAATATAATAATATACAAAATGAAAAGGTGTGTATATGTAATTTTTTCTTAATTTTTTTTGGTAAGAAGTTAAAAGACTTCATCATTGTACTTGAAAAGAATACAGACACATGAAAGAAAAAAAAATTCAAAATATATATGCATGAAAACACAAGGTTCCATCCGAACCAAGGAACAAAAACGACCAAACGTCGCGTACATGCAATAGATATGATCATCTAAGCTAAGGGATGGGTTAAGTCCAATGAACCCTAAAAACAAGCATTGTAACAACTACAACAACAATTAAGCACAAGAGATACAAAATATGTATCCTCCATCACAAATGCCCATAGAGGCGAAGAAACGCCACAAAGGTGAAGACTGACCAGCCACAAGGGCGAAGATATAACACATTACACGTGCGGTGACAAAACACACCAAAAGGAAGGACACAAAACAAGCCACAGGGGCGGAGAAACATTGACGAGGCGACTCGGTTGTTACGGTGGTTGCCCCAGTATTGCGGAGAAGGTTGTCGCCGCGGTGGATCTGAAAGAGGTTGAGTCCCTTCAGGGCAAACAAGGCTGGGTCTCAGTTTTGGACTACCATCCATAGCTACCACAGACATGAAGACCAGCAACAGTAGAGAGGCGACCAGCAGAAGCTTGCGGCAACAAGACCTCTAGATCCGCAAGATGCACTTCCAGATCTAGCCCAAAACCTCAAGATCCGTGAGATGTACAACTAGATCTCGCATCTACCATTTTTTTTATTTTTTATTTTTTATTGAAAACCGGTTAGGGAAAAACAGAAAGACAGGGAGAAACAAAGAGAATAGGATGACGAAATGGAGAGAAACAAAGAAGAGAAGGAAACGTAGAGGGAAACAAGAGAGAGAGGTGGTGAGAGAAACAGAGAGAAACGAGAGGAGAAAACAGAGGAACGGAGAGAAGACAAGAGAGAAAGAGAGAAAAAAGCAGAGAGAGGATGAAGAAGATGCAGAGGAAGAGGTGGAGAGACAAAGGTGAGAGACTGCCGCTTTCTCTCCGCCTCAAATGGGCTTGCACCAGGTTGATTAGAGGGGCGATGTCGGCAAAGCACTGTCAGCAGTAGCTTCAAAAAGTTCACTCTATGCTATTCTTAGGCATTCACGAGAGCATATAGCTAGTTTTGTTTAAAATTATAAACTAAAGAGCAAATTGCACTGGCACCCCAAAATGGAGGCCTTAAAGCATTGACACCCCACTTTATGTTTAAAAAGCGCAGAAACCCCAAAATTGGATTTTCATCGGAGATATTTGTCCAATTTATCACTAAAAACCTTTTGGACATTGTTATTATTGGGATTTTTTTTAAAATAATCAGTGATTTAACTGTTTTCAGTAATAAATTTGATAAATATATCTAATGAAAATTCAATTTTGGGATCTCTATGCTTTTTAAAAATAAAGTGCGGTGTTAATATTTTAAGATCTCCATTTTGAGGTGCCAATGCAATTTGCTCTAAACTAAAAAAAAATATAGAGGAGGGCATAGCCTGCATTGCCTAAATCTAAAGCAACTCTAGTCCATTTCGACAAAATAATTAAAAGCTTTCTTCCCTTAAATCTAAAGCTTAATTTCTTCAATAATTCGATTAAGGTTTGAATATTCTCACTTTTCTAGAAATTCAAAATTCCCAGAAAATAGATAAGTATTAGGTCTCTGCCTGAACTTCTCGAAAAAGAAATATTACAGAAAGTTGGCCTCATCAAGCTTGTCTAATCACAAACTTAAGAACCCATCCATCTCAATGTGGTGGCCACATAAAGCTGATGCCTACCATTCTAATTTTTCTTTAGTATTGCAAAGTTTTCGGTTTGTCTCTTGTTTTCTTCTGCTGGCTCTTCACATTATTAGCCTATTAGGCCAGACCATGCATGTATCACATCTAACTGTGAGTATTCCACTATATATGGCTACCACTCAACTGCTTCACAGTATCTTCAATTGTGTTCTAATAGGGGGAGAGAGAGAGAGATGCAGAACACCCAGGAAACGAAGGAAGAGAGTGCTGGGAATGGAACCCATGTTTTAGTTTTCCCATTTCCTGCTCAAGGTCACATAAACCCTATGCTGCAATTCTGTAAGCGCTTGGCCTCTAAGGGACTGAAAGTTACTCTAGCCATGACCCTGTTCATCATCAAGTCTGCACACATGGAAGTGAACAATGTTAGAGTTGAAGGTATCACTGATGGCTTCGATGAAGGTGGCTATAGTGAAGCTGAAAGCCCAGATGCTTATTTAGAGCGTTTTGAAATAGCGGGTTCACAAAGCTTAGCTGAATTAATCCAAAAGCATGAAAATTCTGGTTACCCTTTCAGTTGTCTCATCTATGACTCTATTACACCTTGGGCGCTAGATGTAGCCAAGCGGTTTAGGTTGCTCACAGCAACATTCTTCACTCAGTCTTGTGCCAATGATGCAATCTACTACAGTGTGAAGAAAGGGCTATTGCCTATTCCTGTAGAAGGACCCACTGTTTCTCTTCCTGGATTGCCAATACTAGAAATCCATGATCTACCATCCTTCATCTCCAACATGGAATCATATCCATCATTCACAAATCTTGTTCTGAACCAGTTTAAAAATGTAGAGAAAGCAGATTGTCTTCTCCTCAACACATTTGACAAATTGGAAGATGAGGTATATTTACCAGTGGTTATTACAATATCTTCAATTTCATGCTACTCTTTTTCCTTCTCCATTGTTTTTTTAACTACTTGATGAAATTTTATTAGGTACTGAAGTGGATGATAAAGCTATATCCAATCAAGACAATTGGACCAACTGTGCCATCAGTTTATCTAGACAAACGGGCAGAAGATGACAAAGACTATGGTTTCAGTCTGTTTGAATCAAGCAAGGACACTTGCATTGATTGGCTAAACAAGAGAGAAGCTGGATCTGTCATCTATGTATCCTTTGGGAGTATTGCTCAACTTGGAGAAGAGCAGATGGAGGAACTAGCATTGGGTTTGAGGAGTAGTAACCACTATTTCTTGTGGGTAGTGAGGAAATCCGAGGAGAACAAGCTTCCTAAGAGTTCAGAGAAAGGGTTGGTGGTAGGATGGTGTTGTCAGTTGGAAGTGTTGGCTCATAAGGCAGTGGGTTGCTTCATGACTCACTGTGGATGGAACTCAACAATAGAGGCCCTGAGCTTGGGGGTGCCGATGATTGCGATGCCACAGTGGACAGATCAAACCACAAATGCCAAGTTTGTGGTGGATGTATGGGAAGTAGGAGTAAGAGTTAAATTGGATGAGAAGGGAATTGCTAAGAGGGAAGAGATAGAGAGATGTGTAAAGGAAGTTATTAATGAAGGAGATAGAAGAGAAGAACTCAAGAGAAATGCATTTAGATGGAAAACGTTGGCCATAGAGGCTTTAGATGAAGGGGGGAGCTCAGATAAGAACATTGAAGAATTTGTAGCTTCACTTGAGTAGTGTGCTTGAACACTTCTTCTGTTCTTCTACTCTTTTTGTTTGTCATCTTATGATTACTTTTTAAGTTGCAATTTTTAATGTCTTTTAATAATTTAATCAGTTGGCTGGAGCCTGGAGGCCACATTATATTAAAATATTCTGTAAAATAAGGCCATCTTCCTTCACTTACATGTTACGTGGGATGAGGTGATGAACTCAAGCTTCCTTAAATAGAATCCTGAGAGTCTGAGACAAATAATTAAGTGAACCCATGTGATCGGCCTTTGTACTTGCGCTTACCTATTTTGAGACAAAACAAAAAAACACAAGTCATTTCTTGGAAAACCAATCCTCCAAACTCAATTCATTAATCTTCCACATATGCCCTAACTCAACTGAACGAGTATCGTCCACCAATCGCATAGCTTATTGACACGTGTTTTTTTAATTATAATACAACATGTAAGAATAGGGGCAAAAGAGTAATTACATTGATAATGTGAAAGAACTTTAGACTTTTCAAAAATCCACCCCCAATGACAATCATCCAGGGAATTTTTGCAATCTAGATTCTTTGCTAATTTCTGCAAGTGTTCTAGCTAGAGCTCTTAGATTTCTTTATACTGTTGTTGTTGCCAGAGACTAGGGGCGGAGCTAGAATTGAACATTGGGGGCGAATATACCTGGACCATTGCTAAACCCACCGTAGGTCCCATCTTATAAAATTTTATTATATTTTGACGTGTGGGGCCTACATTAAAAACTTAGGTAAATTAAGTTAAAATTCTAAACTAGATTTGAATTTTCATTAATAGGAATGAAATTTAAAAAAAAAAAGTTTAAGGATTAAAAAAAAATCAATGATTATGATTATATCTGATAAAATCAATAGCTGAATTCTAACGAAATTCAAATTGCTATTAGTAGAATTAAATTTTAAGAGAAAGAAATAACAACTAAATAAAATAATAAAATTATACTTTATGAAATGAATACTAGAAAAATTGTGAATGAGAGATTATGATTATATCTGATAAAATCAATGGCTGAATTCTAACGAGATTTAAATTGCTATTAGTAGAATCAAATTTTAAGAGAAAGAAATAACAACTAAATAAAATAATAAAATTATACTTTATGAAATGAATACTAGAAAAATTGTGAGTGAGAGAGAGAGAGGAATAATTTGAAAAAAAGAGAGTGAATAGTGAATACTGCTAACTGTGGAGAAGATTTCGAAAAATTCTAATGTCAGTTAACTACTCCGAATATTTTGTGAGACGTGTGAGAAAAAAAGAGAGAAGAAATAGGAATAAAAGAGGAGATTCATGAGAGAATAAATAGGAATGAAAATATGAGAGAGAATATACGGAGAAATTATGGATCATGATTTAGTTTTTAATTAGAATTTAACCATTTATTCCTTCAAACTAGGGTTTAATGATAACCATTTGATTATGATTAAGAATGACATTTGTACTCATCATTTATATTTTAAATTTATATTTTTAATTTTTAGAGGGGGTCAAATAATGGTATTTCACACGTAAAGTAAGAAAAATTAAGAAAATATAGGCCTTTTTAAATTTTCAAAAATCCGGGGTGGGGCATGGTCCCCTTCGGTCCCTACGTGGCTCTGCCACTGCCAGAGCCAAAGGGATTTCTTTATGCTGTTGCCGCCAGAGACAATGGGCAAAACAATGGTTAGGGTTAGGATTTGGAAAAATCTTGTTTTTGTGTATGGGAGAATGTTGACCTTATTTGTGACTTTACTGTTATTTAGGGTTTTTGAAAAGAGAAAATATTTTTTACAAGGATGTAATTGTAACGAAAGAGATGTATATTAATATCATTTGAATTTGAATTACAATTTGTTGACACTATCACCGTAATTCAAACTCTTCTTAATCAATTAGATATAAGATCAATTGATGATAGAATTAATTACAGTAAATTTAAATTAACAAAAATCCCTCTCTCGCCTGACTTCAACATTAGAACTAAAAATAAATTTATTTTTTTTTAACCTTGAACTCAAAAGAACAAAACAACAACGAAGACTGATTACCCACTCTCTAACTGCTCGCTCTCTAATTGCTCAATCTATCTAACCCACAACAATTAAATAGGATCGTTTCCTCCTCAATTAACTACTCAATCCATAAAAAATAGGAATAAAATTAGGGATTACATCGCACGCCATGAAACTTTATATAAAGGGCAGCATCTCTTTCCCACTTGAGTGATCAGGGGTTGAAGGTAGACCCCAATTTGGTCAACGCACTCTCCTTCACTTGGCTCCCAAGTTCCAAATTTCCTCTTTGGCGTCTAATTGTTTTCTTAGTGAAGAATAAATTTTATTTTCTATATAACAGAGAGCACATCTCTTCTACTGGAAAGGTAATTTTGCTACCTTTCAATCTCTTCACTTCTTGCCCTGATTGAGAGACACATAGAGATGGAGAACATGAAAGAAGAGGGTGCTGGGGATGAAATCCATGTTTTAGCTTTCCCAGTTTCTGGTCAAGGCCACATAAACCCACTTGTGCAATTCTGTAAACGGTTAGCCTCCAAGGGAATCAAAGTTACTCTAGCCATGTCCATCTTCCTCACCAAGTCTGTACACAATGAACTCAGAAATGTTAGGGTTGTGGGTATCTCTGATGGCTTTGATGAAGGTGGCATGGCTTCAGCTGAAAGCGCAGCTGCTTATGCTGAGCGTTTAGAAGCAGTGGGTTCACAGAGCTTAGCTGAACTAATCAAGAAACAGGAAAGTTCTGGCAACCCTTTCAGGTGTCTCATCTATGACTCTCATTTACCTTGGGCACTAGATGTGGCCAAGCGGTTTGGCTTGCTCACAGCCTCATTTTTCACTCAGGCATGTGCCAATGAGGCTGTCTACTACAATGTGAAGAAAGGGCTATTGAGTGTTCCTCTGGAAGGACCCACTGTCTCCCTACCTGGGTTGCCAATTTTAGGAGCCCATGATTTATCATCCTTCATCTACAAGTGGGGTTCATATCCAGCTTTCCTAGATGCAGTTCTGAACCAGTTTCTAAATACTGAGAAAGCTGATTGTCTTCTCATTAACACGTTCGACAAGTTGGAAGAGGAGGTACGTAGATCTTCCCATCACTCTTGATTCAGTTTGTTTAATTTGCATTTCATTAATTAGGCATTCTTGCTTTGGTAGAACTGCTAAATTTGTAGAAAATGAAACTTGAACAAGCTACCTAAGAATGATTAGAAATCACAGAAAGAAAACGGGAAAAACAAAATAAAACAGAGCAAACAGAGATGACTCGCAGATCTAGTTAAGCTCAATCACTAATATGGCAACAAGAAGTCTCACCTGCGAATTTTCTCAAATACCTCACCTACCAAGTAAATTTTTATTTACAATTTCCATTCTTTACTATAAAACTATCTACTAAATTAACCAGACTTGGTAAGACTGCAATCTGGAAAATTTGATGCAGATTTTGTTTAATCACTTGGAATTATGAGTTCTCAAATGTTAATTGTTTTCCATATTTTTAACCACTTTGAAATTTCAATAGGTACTGAAATGGATGTCAAACATATATCCAATCAAGACCATTGGACCAACCATGCCATCAATTTATCTGGACAATCGGGTACAAGATGACAAAGATTATGGTTTGAATATTTTTGAGTCAAGAAATGGGTCTTGCATAGATTGGCTAGACAAAAGGGAAGCTGGATCTGTAATCTATGTATCCTTTGGTAGTATGGCTGAGCTTGGAGAGGAGCAGATGGAGGAGCTAGCATGGGCTTTGACGAGTAGCAACCACCATTTCCTGTGGGTAGTGAGGGAATCTGAGGAAAAAAAGCTCCCTAAAAGCTTGGTTGAAGACATGTCAGAGAAGGGATTGGTGGTTGCATGGTGTTCCCAGTTGAAGGTGTTGGACCACAAAGCAGTAGGATGTTTCATTACTCACTGTGGATGGAATTCAACGATGGAGGCTCTTAGTTTGGGTGTGCCAATGATTGCGATGCCGCAGTGGACAGATCAACCCCTGAATGCAAAGTTTGTGGCAGATGTATGGGAAGTAGGAGTAAAAGTTGAAGTAGATGAGAAAGGGATTGCCAGGAGGGATGAGATAGAGAAATGTGTAAAGGAAGTTATGGATGAGGGAGACAGAAGAGAACAAATTAAGACAAATGCTGTTAAATGGAAAGGATTGGCTCAAGAGGCTTTAAGCGAAGGGGGAAGCTCGGATAAGAACATCGAAGAGTTCATGACTTCATTTCTATGTGCTTGATTGATTGTTTTCTTGTGTTCACCTAGGGAAAAAGATTTACTTTTGTTCTGATCATTATAGAATTTGTAGTTTTTTCTTGTATCAATCCAAGATCTCATCGATCTGGGTTGAAATTCCAAAGAATTCTTAGTTAATAAAATTGGGTTTCACCAATAACATCTGAGTTTCCTCATTAATTGGTTCTATGGTTAGCTGTCTAAAGCTTGATTTTATACTTTCTATAAACGACAAACCCAAGCAGTAAAGGAAACTTCCCAGAGTCAATGCAAAACTTTTGGTAAAAGGGTCCATTTCATTCACCAAGGATCCAATACTCACTCATAAAAGCAAACAATAATTGCTATCATGGGACCAAAACAAGTAGGAGGGGGACACTAAAAGAAAACAAGGTTTTGGAAAGATGTCTTTGAATTGAAGCCCAGAAGAATCCCAATGCGGGGCACTTAAGCCAACCTTTCCAGGTTTTTCAGGTACTAAAATTTGTCCCAACCATGAATTTATCAGAATTGAGTTCATGGACAGAGAGGCTGGTTCGGATTCTCTCATACAAGAACCATTGCTGTACACATATAGAATCTAAGAATTAGACCTCTGATTCCATCTGTGCAGCTCAGGCTTTATGAAAAAGGGTTCTGGTACAAAAACCTATATATGCTGCTTTTATAGACGAACACTTGTTGTTTCATAGACAATAATGTCAGATCCTCTGGCCTCACTGCATAAGCAAATAACGTAGCTTGATGCCATAACAAAAATTCTTTAAATGCTAAAGCAGCAAAAAAGCAAGTATGGTACAGACAACCATATGCCCATGAAAGAAATGGATCAATTCCTTGCACATGATCTTTCCTGCAAGCAAAACCCTCCTTTGTTTTTTGATATGAAATGTTAGCTCTTTTTGAAAGACAGTTTCAGTAACAACCACTCATTTTATTTACATTATCTTTACTTCTGCTCTTATATATATGCCTAACAAGCCTTACCAGAGAGAGGAAGAGAGAGTGAGAGAGATGCAGAAAGGGAAAAAAGAAAGTGCCTGGGATGAAACCCATGTCTTAGTTTTCCCATTTCCTGCTCAAGGCCATATAAACCCAATGTTGCAATTCTGCAAGAGGTTGGCCTCAAAGGGACTCAAAGTTACCCTGGCCATCACCCTCTTCACCAACAAGTCTGCACACAATGAAGTTAGCAATGTTAGAGTTGAAAGCATAAGTGATGGCTTTGATGAAGGTGGCATGAAGGAAGCCGAAAGCCCAGATGCGTATCTTGAGCGTTTCGAATTGGTCGGTTCACAAAGCTTAGCTGAACTAATTGAGAAACAAGAAAACTCTGGCAAACCTTTCAGATGTCTCATCTATGATTCTCTCATACCTTGGCCACTAAAAGTAGCCAAGAGGTTTGGCTTGGTCACAGCCTCTTTCTTCACCCAGTCCTGTGCCAATGGTGCCATCTACTACAATGTGAAGAAAGGGTTACTGAGAACTCCTTTAGAAGGATCCACTGTCTCCCTACCTGGATTACCAAAACTTGAAATCCATGATCTACCATCCTTCATCTCTAATTGGGGATCTTACCCAACTATCCTAGATGTTGTTCTGAATCAGTTTGAAAATGTTGAGAAAGCAGATTGTCTTCTTCTTAACACATTCAACAAGTTGGAAGATGAGGTATGTAGTTCTTGCTATCGCGCCCCTCTTCTCTGTTTAACTGCTTTCAACATCTCTAACCACTTGTGAAATTTCAATAGGTACTTACATGGATGTCTAAGTTATATCCAATCAAGACAATAGGACCAACTGTGCCATCACTTTATCTTGACAAAAGAGTAGGAGATGACACAGATTATGGTATGAGTCTTTTCCATTCAAGCAAACAGACTTGCATGGATTGGCTTAACATGAGAGAAGCTGGTTCTGCCATCTATGTATCCTTTGGGAGTATGGCTGAACTTGGAGAGGAGCAGATGGGGGAACTAGCATGGGGTTTGAGGAATAGCAATCATTATTTCTTGTGGGTAGTAAGGAAATCTGAGGAAAACAAGCTTCCTAAGAGTTTTTTTGATGAGTACTTAGAGAAAGGATTGGTGGTAGCTTGGTGTTCTCAGTTGGAGGTGTTGGCTCATAAAGCAGTTGGATGCTTCATGACTCACTGTGGATGGAACTCGACATTAGAGGCTGTGAGCTTGGGGGTGCCGATGATCGCGATGCCTCAATGGACGGATCAAAACATGAATGCAAAATTTGTGGTTGATGTATGGGAAGTAGGAGTAAGAGTGAAATTGGATGAGAAAGGGATTGCTAGGAGAGAGGAGATAGAGAAATGTGTAAAGGAAGTTATGGGTAAGGGAGATAGAGGAGAAGAAATTAAAAGAAATGCTTTTAAATGGAAAGTATTGGCCAAAGAGGCTGTAGATGAAGGTGGAAGCTCTGATAAGAACATTGAAGAATTTGTAGCTTCACTTTTATGTGCATAATTGTTTGTATTCTCATGAAAGAATTTGTATTTTTTTTTTTTGCCAACCCCGATTTTCAAGGCTTTGCCCTGACTAATCCGGTGTTCGACCCGGGTTGCACACCTGGCTGTGGTGGGTGAGTCTCCCAGCGGGAATTTTTGGCATCCACAAGGTTTCAATACCGGAACCTTGCTTAAGCGGACCAAGCTGCTTACCACTTGCTTAAGAATTTTTTTTAATCTTATATTAGCACATAAAATAGGTTTTTCTTCTTCTTCTTCTTCTTCTTTTTTTAAACAAGAAGCCTATATGTACATACTCATACCTATCCATTAGTTGAATACACAATTGTATCAATTTATTTGGAGGCTGATCTTGCTTTGATATTTTTGGCACCCTTTTGGCGAAAATTTTCTTTCAACCTAAGCAAAAGCAATTGGATACATTGAAATTGAGAGGAAGTGGCTCTTCAGCCCATGATGTCCTAACTCTAGAGGCTCTAGCAATGCGCAGAGCCATGCTGTGGGCCAAAGACTTCAACTTGAATTATGTCGCCCTAGAAAGTGACAACTAAGCACTCATCTCCATCTTTCAAAAGCAGCCTTCAGAGGTACCATGGAAGATCTTTCCTATCATCTCTGATATTCGAAGAATGGTGGCAAATTTTGAATGTATCTCATTTACACATGTGCTAAGGGAAGCTAATTCTGTAGCTGATGCTTTGGCCAATGAAGGGGCGTTAACACAGAAAAATTTCTTATATGTACACACCCCCCTGATCATCTTAGATGATTAATGTTGTATGATGTTTTTTCCTTAGGTTGTAATCGTGATTTTTCTTTATAATAAAATATTTTCTTCATCAAAAAAAAAAAATTGGATACACCGAAATGGAATAATTTCCTTCCCTTTATGAGAATATAAATACCTCTATCAAATTTGCAAACGGCCGTTTTTCTCCTTTTATTCATTTGCCAGGTCTATGAGGAAGGTGAGATAAATTTAAAAAAGTCAAAATAAACAAATAAATAAAATAAGAGCAAATTGCATATACGCCCCTCAAGGTTACAAATTATTGCATTTATATCTTTGGAATTTATTATATTAGAAGCGTCCCACATGCCTAATACGGTTTGTTTTATTTGAGGTGTATGGTAAAGTTCATGTTTCTTCTTTCTTATGATTTTTGTTTTTGTTTTTGTGTTTTTTAACAGCCAAGTCATGAGTGTTAATCTAATATATTTCTTGTGTTTTCATTTTTTTACATTTTTGTGACGAACGAGGCCACTTTGAGAAACATCAAATTAGTATTTTTCACACACACACAACACTTCTCTTGAAAGTGCGGAGAATTCTCCTGTCTTCCAATCGGAGATGTTCTTTTTTACATCGAAACATAATCGTCTATTTTGAAACCCTAAAACTCAAAGTTTCTTCCTTGTTTCATTCTTTTTTTTGGGGGTTACAATATTTTTTGTTTTATTTTTCTGTAACTACACTTTAGCACCCAAAAATATGAGAAATAGCACAGGGATAGCAAAAGCTGTTTCCTAGCTAAAAATAGGGAAATAGAACAAAATATTACATACAACTCTTTAGTTTTCTTATAAAAAGTGCTACTGCACCTTACTTACTCTAAAGGGTGCACTAGCCATAGTTTGCTCAAGATATTCTTATAAAGTGAGAAGAAAAAGCTATGTATATCTCTGACCGATCCCAATCCCAGCAATCCAACTTGGTGCATTAACCCCTCACTTCTTCTAAGTTGAAACACCAGGCTCACAGACAACATGGTAGGCCTCAACACTTGTTAGTCACTTCATCTACTTGCTAGTTTGGCAAATAGGGTGAGGCAGGCTCCCTTACTCAACCTCCAAGTGAACCATGAAGATCATATGCTGACACTGTCAGGGGTGTGGTTGACCTTTGATTTAACAATATTTGTATAAAATATTTCATATGTTTGCCTAAAAAAGAAAGGGAAGGTGATAGCTGAAGACGTGTGAATCTCGTAGTTGAACGTTTCTAAATATCTATCAGATTTGATAAACTAAATAAAAAATCAGAGTCTTTAAAGTTAAACTTCTATCACGTCTCTTTGGAAAAGAAAAAAAATCAGAGCCTTTAACGTTAAACTTCTATCACCGTCTCTTTAGAAACGATCAATGAATCTTGGGTTAATCATCAATGAATTTGTCGTTTTGATTATTGAGTTTCTTCCCTGCTTCCTGCGGCTTCTATTATTTCTTTGTCCCTTCAACTGAAACTTATTGGTTTAAACTATTTGTTGTGGAAGATTCAGTTTTCTTCTCCTCTGCTAACAACAGGTAGGGGTTGATTTTCAAAAAAGTATGAAATCAACAAAAAACCTTCAATTCAAGCTTTCAAAGCTCAATAAAATCTGTTCAAACTGAATCAAGAACACACCTGAAACACGCCATCGCCAAAGAACCCTAGAAAACCTCATTTCCAAGGGGCAAAGGTTACTCCACTTTATTCTATAATTTATATACATAAAAAAAAAAAAAAAAGGGGAAAAATCTTAAACCTTAACGGTTTAAACTTAATTCTATAGATTTAACGATAAGATCTCAACTTAATTCTATAGATTTAACGATAAGATCTCAACGAGTGTTCACTCAAATCAATCTACACATCGATCAACTACAATTTAGCCAAAAAGAAAAGTTCCAAAAGGTGAAAGTGTAATGATTTGCCAATTCGTGGGTGCAAATGCAATTTCACAAGGTAGCAAGGCTACAGAAAAATTTAATTTAATTTTATTCTTTTTATTTTTATTTTGGGAAGGCAACGGTAAGTTCGGTTGCAGAAAGATTTGTTCACCAATTCAGTCTAAATTCTCAACACGTTATCCAAGCGCGTTTCGTTCATTCTCTATTCTTTTTTGTTTTCTTGCCAAAAAAATTAAGGTTATAATCCTTCATTCTCCATTCAGTTTCGTGGTTCGTATTGCTTTGAGTCAACGTCCTTGTAAAACTCAAAACCTCAATTTAATGAAATATAGAATTTTTTTCTTTTCTGGGTGCAGCTTTCATATCTAGATTCAAAAGAGTTTTTTTTTCTTTCACAAATTCTTCACCTTTGGAGCCGCAGCCATTCCTTCTCTGCTAAGGAATTTTAGTTAATCAGCGTGACGCTTGGCAAATTTCATTTCTATAGTCAGTTGAGGTAGTTGGAATTCCTAACTACCTCGGCTTTTATACTCTTCCTGATTCCTGATCATTTTCTGGCGCGATTTTGAATATTGGTTTTGCTTTTTCTCCTTTGGGAATTTAATTAAGATTGGTTGCGAAGGTTGGGGAAAAAAATATTCTGAGAAATTTAGCTTTAGGGCTCGATTGTGATTGAAAAGCAATAAGAAAGGGAAATGGGGCAACAACAATCGAAGGAGGAGTTGCTCTATGGGCAAGTGAACTATGGAAACATAGAAGGAATCAAAGCTCTTCGCCGAGAAGGTGCAGGTCTTGAGGTATCAATTACTTCTGATTGATTCTTTGTTTAAAATGTTCAATGGTTAGTCCTTTGGGAATATGCGTATGTATTTGTTAATCCCCTAAATATTTTGCAGTGGCTTGACAAAGAAGGAAAGACTCCCTTGATTGTCGCGTGCATGAATGCTCAACTTTTTGATGTTGCCAAAACCCTTATAGAATTGGGTGCCAATGTAAACGCTTATCGTCCAGGTGAGAAATCCCTCTTCTCTCAATACATTATGGTCTGTGTGCCATTACTGCATTGCAATGTTGTGAACCACTCAATCTTCCCAGAAGCAGTTTGAATTATCCTGGCACTGAGGAGATTGTCCCAAATGTACTGATTAGGCTTTTCCCAAAACCATTCTATCACAATGCTATAGATACTTTCATCATTATCTTAATTCTTAAATCAAAAGGAACACAAATTTAGATGGCAATAGATTTTCTTGGTTGATATATGCTGATTCCCTAACCTTGGAAAGTGAACCTAAGACTTTAATATGATGCTGCTGTTACACTTTAATTTGTACTCCTACTAGGTTTCTTTGGGGTGGGTTTGGACTTGATAAATGGGTATACCATATTCCTCCCACTAGTCAACATTTACACTACTATAATCAAACAGGAATGACAGCCCTAGTGTATTTATTTAGCACTTGCCCCTTGTCTTCTTCTCAAAAGTTCTTAAACACGGGTACAATAGTGTTCTTAAAGTGGCATATCTTTGTATCATTACTAAAAGATGTCTTTATCATTTACATTGTTCAGTTAGGCATGTGAAATGATTGTGGTATATAGGAAGATTGATATTGTTTGACACCTTTAGGGGTGTCAATAAGAAAATCCCATACTCAAGCTGCCCAGTCTTCATGCTAAGCAACCCACTTAGACTTCCAATTTTATTTTATTTGCTTGTCTGTATTGATGTTAACATTTTATGTGCTTACAAAGCTTTATTAATTATTATCTTGTTCAGATTTTGTATGCATAGTTTGTCCATTGCTATTGTAAATTATGACTTTTTTAGTCATCACAGTTGATAGATTCTTATGGCTATGTTCCAAGGTTCCTTTAGCAGATTTGGACCCATCAATAAGTAGAAGGAATCTAGGAAATTACCAGTGATTGATGCATTACTCTTCAGAGGTTTTTAGCATGTTAATCCTTCTAATTATCTTTTTACCAGTTTAGTCATGTTTTGATGTTGCAATTGAACACCTCTGATTTTATTTATTTTTTTAATTTTTTAAATTCTTCTGAAAAGGGAAAATTAAATTTTTTGCCAAACTTATGCAGATCAAATAATGATTTTATAATAAGAACAAGAAACCTTCTGGATCAACCCCTTCTGCTACTTTCTGAGAAACAAGAGATGTCTTTTTGGACTTGCATTCCCGTCTAAGTTACTTTATGTGGTTTATACAGTAAATTTGGCCCGTTAGAAGAGGGTTTCTACTTCAATGGTATGTTTGACTGAACTGAGGTCTGCCTTAAGCTGTTAACTTATTGTGTTACTGGCTTCTTCTTTTTTTCCCCTCACACTGACTTAAAATTGAAGCATCAGACCTGGGTGCTGTGGCCTTTGTTTTACTATTTAGTGCACAAGGTTCCAGCAACTGCAGGGCCAGACAGGGGAAATGTGCACTGCCATACCTCCCGCTTCGCAGTAGAGATCTGACTTTACCATTGTTCAGTCAATTTTATAGTTTTCTTCTTCCCATGATCAAGTTTTATATTGGTTAACCTACAACCGTCTACTTACTATGTCTTGTGGAACCTCTACATTCTGAATTCTAAAAATATTTTCCAAATATATTGGGAATAAGTTTGATTGGTTGATTCCCTGATTTTTGTCTAGAGAATAGTATAAGGGCTTTTTTCTCAAGCAAATTCGTTAGTTCTGAACCTGGTTTTGATACATAGGAATTTTCAAAAATAAATTAAACAAAAAAAAAAAAAATAGGGATACTAGTGCATAAGGGTCTGGACACTGCAGTGTCTGGGATGGTCTAATGTACACAGCCTTACCCTGCTTTTCCAGAGAGGCTTTTCTAGCTGAAACCCATAACCACTTGGTCACAATAGAGCAGCCTTTACTGTTATACCAAGCTCACCCTCTGATATATAGGATGAACACCTTCAAAGTTTATCCGGATCTGCCCTCATTTTGGTTTCTTAGCTTCTTATTTTGATTTTGGTGTTCATATAACGGATGTTGGTTTTTATCTTGTGGTACAAAAGTTGGATCTCTGAATTGAGATCTCTGAGCATGTTGGCCTACATTGTACTATTTTTCTGTCAATTAGAAAAGTTTTCTGTTATCTTGTGGTACAAAAGTTGGATCTTCAAATTGAGATCTGTGAACACGATGGCCTACATTTTACTATGTTTCAGTCATTTAGAAAGTTTTCTGTTTCCAATGATTGAGTTTAAATTTGTTAAGCCATTTACATGAAAGAAATCAATTACTATGCTTCATGGGAAATTGGGAACCCATATTATTTGGTTTTGGAACTATCCTTATGTGTATGAATGAATTTCCTTGTTTAAATTCTGTTTCCGAGGAGAGTCGATGGTTGCTACTACTATACATGCAAGTTTCTGGAAGCCTTGTATATCAAAAATTAACTGCAGCCAGTGCTCTTATTTTTTTCCATCAATCTGCAATCATGAGAATGATATCCAGATTCTTGTATCCATTTCCCAATTTTTTTTTCTAATTCTTTCTTGGTAAAATTAGATGCACATGCAATAGGTTCTTGGTGCATTAGTTCATTGGATTTTAGCAAACAGGCAGAAATTCTCCTCATTAATGCCTTATTTATTTGGACACCTGCCTGCTAAGTCGAAGAAGAGCGCAGGCTAGTTTTTTTTTTTTTTTTGTCTTCTTATCCGTGTTATGATTTGGAGTTTGCTCCTCTGATCCATTTATGCTTAACAATGTTTTCTTTCCTTCTATTTGTTTGTTTAAAATAGAGCATGAATAACTGAAACCTTGTCAATGATACCTTTCTGGTTTTTCAATTTCTAATAATTGTACTTTAGGGTCTCTTGCGGGAACTCCTTTACATCATGCGGCAAAAAGAGGCCTTGACCAGACTGTGAAGTTGCTTCTGTCCCATGGAGGTATATTGTTGATTTTTTTGTTGATCTTGGATTCTAGTTCCTTGGAGGGAAAGCCTATTTCCAATGATTGCCATATGTTGAAATGTTCTTACTGGAGGAACTGCTGTGAACATTTCAGCGAATGCTCTGGCAATGAATGATGATTGTCAGACCCCACTTGAAGTTGCTAGAACAAAGGGGCATACTAATGTTGTCCGTACAATTGAGGTACTCTTTAAAGTTTGTAGTTTGGGCTCATATCCTCTGTGGCTCAGAGTTCTGTCTTGTACGTACCAGCCAAACTTTTCTTTTGTTTAAAGAAGACTGTTTTCTATTGGTTTTTTCCGCAGAGCCATATATGCTTTTTCTCTGGATGGATGCGTGAGCTTCATGGAACAGGGTTTCTGAATGCAGTAGCTCCTCAGTGGTTAGCAAGAAAAATCCGTGACCGTGGGCGGGAATTTCTGGAAGCATTAGCCCCTCCATGGTTATCAAGAAAAATGTTGGTAGCATTTTGTGCTTCAGAGTTCTTCTGATTCATTGACTCATGCATTCTGTTTGCAACTTTGCATTGGATGTATGTTTGTTTTTGATGAAATAATCGGATATGATTATTATTGTCTGAGTTTTACTGAACTATGATACCCAGATACCTGAACATGTTTATGGATTTGGTAGGCATTAGATGGCATTGACTATATCGGTTACCATGTATTCTAAAATCTCGGCCTCATTCCTGTTGTCAGCCACATCTGCTATATGCTTCTTGAAAATTTTGTATATGTTTGATTAAACATGAAGGGCTTTGCACATATCCCACATTCAAAAGGAATCTAAAGCTGGTCTTAGGAATGATACACCCGTGCATGGACCTCCATTCTCATTAGGAGGTCGAACCAAGGATCTATGGAAGTCAGGGCTACCCCGTCCCCATGTCAACGCAATAGTGTCCTGAGGCCTTAGGTCTTGACTAGGTAAACTATTCACCTAATGGAACTATAGTGGGCAGGTAGAGGTATTACAGGCCCTTTGACTTCCAGCTATATGTTGTGTGGTTCCGGCGAAGCGAATGAAGAGAAGCTCAAAGATTTCCGAACAGATTACCGCGGTGGCTTTCGCTTTCGATATAGACCCTAATGGGAGTGTTTGAGTTGTAATAGCTTCTGTCCTGGGCTTTTTAGATAGTTCACTCTGCTTCAGGTCTGACCGGCTTTTGAGTTGAAACTCTGCGCCTCAGCTTATATATATATATATATATATATCTTTCGTCCTTGTCAATGGCTCTCCAACCAGTTTTTCCATTCCCAAGTGGGCCTTGATCAAGGCTGTCCCCCTTCCCCTTCTTCCTTGCCCTTGAGGTCCTTTCCTGGAGCCTCCAATCCAAAAGAAACCAGTTTCCTCCTTTCTAAGTGTAAACATTCCAACCTCATTCACCTTGCTTTAGCAGATGACCTCATGAAATTCTACAAAGTGATTACCTCCTCTTTCTCTTCCATCATGGCTTCCCTGCACTTCTTCGAGTCCAAGCTTTTTCTCACAGGTGTCTCTAAGGAAGACTCCCATCTCTCTACTTCTCCTCATGGGCTTCTCAAAGGGCTCCTTCCCGATCAAATAACCTAGCCTTCCCCTCATCCCTCCCTTATGCAGGTTGCTTGGTCCTGATCAAGTCAATTCTCCAATCCTCCTACATCTGCTAGTGCGGCACCTTCACTCTCCCAAAAACCATTCTCCTCCATTGAATTTCTCTTCTACTGCTGTTTTTTTTTGGAAGGGTAAGTAAATCTCAAGATTCCTTCACCCTATCAGCTAGAAAGCATTTTGTTGCCCAAATCGGGAGGTGGCCTTGGCTATTGGCATGTGGTGGATCAGAGATTATAATGTTATTGACCTTCACAAAATCATATAGAAAATCTCCACCAAAGAAAACTTTGTCCCTTAAGTGTGACTCCTGGTAAAATTCTGCCCCCCCCCCCCCCCCAAAAAAAAAAAATCCTTTCTAGATCTAAAGGAATCTCCTTAGCCTCCATCCCTCACTATCTCAAGTATTTCCTACTACATTGCCAACAGTTCCACCATTTCCTTCTAGCTTGATCTGGCTCCCCTCCAAAAATGGTCTCTTCTCCACCTCGTTTGCTTGGAACCACACATGCACTCCCTCCTTCATGCTCCTTAGTCCAGGCTAATCCGGTTCAAAGGCCACATCCCTAGACAGGCCTTTACCTCTTGGAGAGTCCTCTCTAACTACCTCGCCACCAATCCTCCTCCTTCACTGCCACAACCCTATCTCCCCCTAGTGTGTTCTATGTGCTTTGGGTATTGCAGACACCCCCCCCCCCCCCCCCAACCAAAAAAAACCATCTCTTCTTTGCCTGTCCTTTTCCCAAGCCCATCTGCCAACTAGCTCTTGCTTCCATCTGGCACAGTTGCAGACACCCACAGCCCCTGGATCTTGAAGTTCTCTGACATGTCTCCACATTCAGGGTGCCTTTATCACAGATACAGTTGGGAAGCTGGTTTTTAGTGCTTGCATCTCTCATATTTGGCTTGAGCGGAATCTTCATAGATGGACTTTCAAATCTAGATCCTCGGACCAAATTTGGAGGGCCATTTTGTAAAGATGTTTTTGCTTCCTTATAGATCTCTTTTGGATTTCCTAAGGAACGGACACAATTTTGTTACCTGGGGCTTAGATTTGTCTGTACTGTCTCAGAGCTAATGTAGTCCCCTCCCCTTCCCCCCCCCGGGGGCAGTTTTTCTCCTCTCTTTGGGTAATATATTTTTTAGATTTGTCCCTACTCTCTCAGAGCTGATGTAGTTCCACCCTCCCACACCCCACCCCCCCTCTTTTACTGGAGATCAAGTGCTGCCTCCACGTTTCTGGTGATGGTTCCTGTATCCATATTTGTTATCTGCCAATCTTAGGGAATACAATGTATATATGCAGACTTGAATTGATGAACTTGAGGGTTCATGTTGTGGGATTTTTATGATGTTGGATGTTCTGCCTCTCATGTAGGTATGCAGCTGACTAATATTTTTAATTTTGCAGCTGGGTTGTGGTCATCCCTTGTGGTTCTCGGAAGGCTGCAAACCCTATCAAATTAGAGATTGTTGTATATTCTAGTCCAGAGGTATGATGGAAAGCCACTAATCACTTGAAGAAATTTAAGTTTTAATTTGAGTTCTTATATTTATATTGAATGTATTTTTAGGTTTTTTTTTTTTGTTCTTTTTCTTTTTCTTTCTTCAAGCACACAAAAGTTACAGTATAATAAACAAGGAAAGAACAATCTATAGAATAGTGTACAACCCTCTGTAAACAACTGATGCAAATCCAACATTGATATGGCATATTTTCCTTTTAAATCAACCTTGGGTGATAGAGGTGTTGGGCCTTCCATTAATAGGATTATGTGGTCATGGGCCTATTCTATGGGTTCAAAAGTTTAGTACCCAGGCTAAGTACGAAATTAGTTTAATTAATTGCTTTAATTAATGTATGTTCTGTGTAACTTAAGTTATAAGGGCAGAATAGTCTTTTCTCCTCCCCCCCCCCCCCCCCCCCAAAAAAAAAAGAAGTTTTAAGAGTCTGAGTCAGTCTAGACTAGTTAGTTCCTATTCTTCTATTTTAATTTTGTTTTTAAGTCCTAATTTTAGTAGGACTTCTTATGGAAGGCTATAAATAAGTGCCCCCCCCCCCCAACCACATCCAAAAAAACAAACAAATAATTGATAGATTAGAGAGTAGATCTGAATGAATGAAAGAAAATAAGCTTCCCTTTGTTTACTTTGGGTTCTTTCAATTAGTTTGAAGATCCAAACCTTAAGAAGGTTCTAAGTGAAATCAAGCTTAGACTAATAGTGCCTTTGGTCTCCATCTTTTGGTGAATCCCAACAACATCAGGCTTTATCAAGATATCTAGCAGCCTACATTCCATACCTCTTTTCATATCACCCCTTTTCCTATTATTCTTGAATTCTTTTTTGAATTTTCAGAGTTCCTGAGACACCCGGTAGTTAAGGTCAGATCTATGTCAATCTAACTGTAGAATCAGTTCCACACTTTAGGTACATCATCCTTTAAACCCTAGTGACCTTAGATCTCAGTTTGACCCCATACTGACTGTCCGATTTCAAGATATAAGTATTTTCTTGAATTTTGGTACTCTCTCAAACCCCCATGATGCAGTTAAGAATGTCCAAAAGGTTCAATTGAGCTTTGAAATACTTAATTTTGGCCCATGGGTGAGTTCTATATACATTAAGGCTCTTAATTTTGATTTTATTGATTATGGGCCTAATTTATAAGCCCAGAAAGCAGGGGTAATGCTGGTACACGGGATTAGTGGTTTTTTTAATATTTCAGTGTTTGAGTTAGATTAGGGTACTTAATAATTAGACAGATCTCTGTTTTGATTTTATTTACCCTTTTCCTGTCCACCATCTGTATTTGATCTTCTGTTATTCCTGTATTGTTCTTTTCTCAGTCACAAAAAATTCATTTTTGAGATAAGTTTTATCCACATATTCTCCTTTTGATGAATAAACAGGAAGCACAGCCTCGTACAGTTATTCCACTCTGGAAGGCCAATATCGAGGAACCAAGATTTCATTTGCCTGATCCTACAATGGTCATTTTTGACAAGTCCACTAGTAAGCTCCTTGTGCTACAAAGCACACCTCTCAGGATGTTTCATGGTCCATATGTCAATTGGTGTCTTGAAATGGCTGTCATGTATATATGTAGACATGCTAAGCTGCTCTGTTGGACACGATACCAGCACAGGAGTTAGATACAACCCATTCATCTGCTCCACTCTCAGCTTCAGATTTCACTTGTTTTAAATGTTTATTAGCAAGGAATGACAATCTTTTTCAGTTCACCTCTGATATAATCTTTTCTCGTTAACTCAACATCACAATCATTTTCTTCCGTCTCTAAGCAGAATCTTGTATTGTTATAAATCCAAGGTTCTACTGTGGTAGTTGTTCATATGTTGTCTGGAAAAAAGACCCTTTCTTATGGGTAAAATGAAACTTTTTATTAAACCTTTTAGGAGAAAATCTGCATATTAAATTTTTTTTTTCCAATCTCCATGTCGGAACCTACAAACTGCTGATGGGCCCATCTCCCTTTCCTTTGTGCTTTGTTTGCTTAGCCTTCCTGCCACTATAGCCACGTCACATTTCAATTTCTGCAGTCGCTTATATCTTGTTCTTGAAGAGGGTCGGATGATGCAAATGGTTTCATAGTTAGGTAGTTACCTTTTTGGGAGTGCATATTGTTCAATTTTGTTAAAATCTCAATAAATTCTTCCACCACAGAAACACGATATAAATTTGCTTCTGCAAGTGAGGGTGACAAGCAGCAACTTCAGACCTTTCAAAGTGCTTGCAGGGGAGTTCGCCAGGTAAGACTTCTAACAAATGATTTAGCTATGCTTAACTTTCCTTTATTCCATGCACATCTTCTCTGCTTCTCAAATTGGACATAAATATGCAAGTTTCCTTCCTGGCTTCTGTGACATGCATTTGTTTCTCCTTTTTCTTTTTTTTTTTTTTTTTTTTTGGGGGGTGTTGGAGAGGGTTCTGTCATGTATTGAGCTTAATATTGGTTCAAAATTACAGTTAAACTCTAAATGAGAAGTTTTCAGTGTTTGACTGGTTTCAAACAATATTCAGGTACTGTCTTCTCCACTTCCTGATGCTTCAGCTTTTCCTCAAAATGCACCACCGTCTTCAGCGGAAGATACAGAGTTAGCCATGGCCATTAGTGCTTCCATTCAGTCTGCCATGGAGGAGATGCCATCCCTATCCAATACCCATCCAAGTGCTGAAGTAGACAACACAATTGGTTGGGCAAACCATGCAGATACTAGCAGTCATAATGGCTGGGGCCCAACAGGAGCTGCACCCCCTTCAAAAGCAAGCAGCAGTGGATGGCTGGATAAGCCAGTTACTGGTGCATATAATGGATGGGATGTATCTGAAGCTGGTCCAAGTAGCAATCCACCACAGCACATTCAGAGTTTGCACAATGCAACGACACCAATGGTTCATGAAATTCCTTCTTCAGTCCCATCAGCTCCTCCAATTCCCAAGGAGACTGCTGATGATGGCCCTATTCATTATCCATCAATCGACTTGAATTCTGTTGATGTACCAGTGTCAACTGCAGAGGACCAGACCGTCGGGAAAACTGACAGGAAAGAAGATGGGAGTGCATTATCCTCATGTGTGATATGTTTGGATGCTCCAGTTGAGGGGGCTTGCATCCCTTGTGGCCACATGGCTGGATGCATGTCTTGTTTGAATGAAATCAAAGCCAAGAAATGGGGCTGCCCTGTTTGCCGTGCCAAGATAGATCAGATCTTAAGGCTCTATGCTGTATGAGTGGTGATTCAAAATACGTCAAGCTGATGGTGGCTCTGAGGTATGAAATTTTGGGATACCGTTTTTCTCTTTAGTCACCATCTGGGAACTCATCGTACTTGACTTTGTAATGCCCCGTTGTATATATCAGAATTAAGCCGTCAATATTCAGGGTTGTGAATCTAATATCCATATATGTTATCACTCCCACCACCTGTCTCTAAAAATAAGAATGCCTTGCTTGCTACAACGTGATAGATAAAGCATTACATAATTCCTATATAAGAGAAAGACTTGTTGGAGGCAGCAAAGTTTGTCATGCATTGTCTTTGATTGACATTTAGGATCTGGGTTATTGAAGTTTGCTTGTAGTGAGCAGAACATTTCTGTATATTATTACATTATGTTTATCCAGGGTGAGGTTTTCATATCTTACTCTGGAATATTGCTTTTGGATCATGTGTACAGACTCTGTTTGATTCCTGAGGTTTGAAATCTGTTTCCACATCATGAATAAATTTACTCATACTCAGCTCTTATATCAAGATTGTGTGTGTTCATTGAATTTGGGATACAGAACTGGGAAATTCTTGCATATCCAGCATCAATCAACTGTGAGTCTATTACTAGGGTTGGAAGAGAATTCACACCCAGATATAGGAGAGTTCTATAGCAATCTTTGTGTGTGTCTGTGTGTTTCGAGGGGACAGCCGGGGGGGTTGTGTTGTGGAAGTGCAGGAGAGGGGTTTGTTGGGGGAAGGAAAATGATTTAGAAAGGAAAAATGCCCCATGAGTTGAACAGGTCCAACATCAGAATCTGAGTTAAAAAGAATGTAGGTTGTAGGAAAAGGATATGAGAGGATGGATCTTAGAAAGCTTAAACTCAAAAAGAATGAACAGTTCAGGTTGAAAATCAAGACTGGATTATTGAGAATATGTTTCATGTGCTGTAACAAATCTGAAAAACAATTGGACCATTTTCTTCAAGGTTGTTGCCTTCTTTTGTTTTTGCATGAACAACTCTGGAAAAGTGTTCTTTGGCAGATAGAATCAATGAAATGGACCCCTTGGGTTGTTAGGAGTGTGGCCCCTTCCCCACCGACAAGCATAATAGCTGAGCCATTCTACTTCACTAGGTACTTAAGCCATGGATAACCCATCAATCTTAACTCAGACAGCAACATCACATGAATTAAGATCATCAACCCTCAAGGATAATGTATAATGCTACTTTCATCTCCACTCACTATACATTTTAGAGGATTCACGTTGTCGGTGTTCAAAGATTGAATATCCATATGTTAAGTTCTTTATCCTATTTCATATTTACTCATATTTAGTCGGTTTAGTTTAGCGTTTGCATACCAAAGTGGGTCCCATTGGACATATAATGTCTCTTTTGGTCAATGAGTCAACTGGGAGCTACCAAAATTTAATAAAATAACCTAATCTTAGTGAGTTGGATTTGGTTCGCCAACCCCAACTAAAATGGTCGGGGATCACTTACCCCACTTTTGAACAATTCATGAGTAGCTGTTGATGGAAGAGGGCACAGTGGATGGATCTTTGGGTCAAGTTTGAACTTTTTTTCCTTGGAAAGTGGAAGTTTGAATTTTGTCGGTGAAAAATAAATGACAAAATGGATTTAAATAATAATAGTAAAATGAGTCATCAAAGCACGTGGTAAAATTAGTAATCGATGTATAAGCAATGGACTGAGTCGGGATCAGCTCCCCGATCGGCTTCCCAACCACAAAAGCCAGTGTGTCCCATTGCTGAAAAAATACATTTAAAAAAAAAAAAAACTTATTTTTTCACCTATGGGACCCACTATTTTTTGTGGTTGGCATGCCGTCTCTGTGCTCCCCCAATGGGGAGATGATCCCGATTTCAATGGACTATCCCCTAAGAAAGTAGTGAGGGCTTGTGTTCGGCTTTCGATAATAGTTGAATGATTCTCATTCAATTCTAATATAATTCGATCTATATAATTACGGAATCATATAGACCGAGGAAATAGTCGGGCGAATAACTTGAAACTTGTCTTATTAATCAATTCAATTTCTAGAAATTTCAACATCCTATAGATTTCAAATCTATGGGCATAACATAAAATTAGCTTATCCAATTTGTAGAAATTTCATTGAAAAATCATGTGTGGTCTTATGGATTTTTGTTTTTATATGGTGATTCAATTCAAATTCCATAAATCTGCAAATTCATTTTTTGTAAAAGATAAATCCCTAATTCATGAATCAAAGATTCTCCCCAAACGGTTAACTCTTATAATCTGGAGATTTGAAATGCCGGATTCATGTAACCAAACATACCCTCAATCAATTCAATTTGTTTGTATCCTAAATGCACGAAATAATGAGTCAACTCACCACCTCTCCACTGAGAGAGTATAGATTTTACCACTCAACCAACCCTAAATTGACAAATTTCTCTTTCCTTTCTCGTGTTCATTCACAGGGGGGTAACAGAGAACCAAAGAGATGATAGAACTTTTGTAATCATTATTTGCTCCCCTCCTCCAAATATCGAATACTAACTTCATTCTTGATTATCAACTAAAGTCTCTCCTGTGGACCATCTAGAAGGTCTTTTTTCTCCCTTAAATTTACAGCTACTAAGTAGGTTACTTATAGTTGGTTAAAAGAACAACCAAAATAGATGAATTGAAATCATTCTTTAATGTGTGAAGTTTGCAATTACAATTAGACCCATCAGCTTTTTTAATTTAAAATGAAATAAATGCATGTAATGGCCGTCCTCCACGAATTACTTTATTCATTATCCATAACTTAATTTGATTAGATAGGATTTAATCTACTCATGCTTATCTCATTTCAAATAAAATAATATAAGCCAAAAATATCACCATTTGGAGTTTTAATTTTGCCCTATAAATATTCAATCGTTGACATAAGGTGGGCATTAAAACTTTTGCCACTTACTATAACTATTAACTATTAATTACCAAAAAAAACTACAAGCTTGCATGACACCAAACAAAAAAACAAAAAAAAAAAACTAAGTTTCCATGCAATTATACGATTCTGAATTTCTTATCTATCAAGATGACCCCCTATGAGCCTTACATTAGTCTTTTTTTTAATATGTCGATAAAAAAAGAGAGGAAATCATAAATATTTATTATTTTCTTTGAAATTATCAAACCAGTCATAGTGATTGGGACGCACAGGCCGAGGAGAGAGGAAAATGTGTAGAGAGATGGAGGTTCAAACTCTTGACTTCTTTGGACTTACTGTCTCTACATAGAAGATTGCCACCACTATACTAAAAGCACATTTACGCACAATCTTCTATCATGACAAAAAGAAAATCCGAACTCCAACCATATGTAGAAGCATTCTATGTTTTCTATGGAATTTGGAAGTAAGAAATTCCAAAAGAAAATGGGAAAATTTAGCATTAGTTTTCAAAGCTTGCTTTTAAAACTACCAAAAAGGATCAGTTTGAACCCGCATAAAAAATAAACAAAATTAAACGACCAAAAAGGATCAGTTTTTCCTTGGATGATTTGGTGGGGAAAACCTTCCAATTTTAGGGGGAAAAAAAGATCTGCAGGATTCTATCCAAAGATAACATTAAATGCTTATTTTTACTTTTGGGCAGTAGTTTAAAAGCTCTTTTGAGATTACCAAAAAAAAAACCTCTTTTGAAACCATTTCATATAGCTTAGCAAAGAATAGAAAAAGAAACCATTTCATATTACTCTCTTAATCTATTTTACTTCAGACGATCTGATTTTGATTTAATTACGTAATCTCGTATCTCCCATCATTATGTTCTTAATCACTTTCACGAGTACAGCCATGAGCCAACGATTTTCTAATAAATAAAAGGTCCCACAAACGTCTCTTTTGGCCCTTTTCTCTGCAGCTCTCACCCTCTCCGTGTCATGGGTTGCTGTAAGATTAAGAGAAGAACCCAAAGCATGAGTGTGAGGGATATGGTTTACTGCAAGGGATCTTCAAACCTTCAAAGAGAGCCAAGCAAAAGCTGTATAATCACTCGCTGTTTTACACTTACAGGCTGAAACAGAGGTTTTCTTTGTTTTATTGTTCTTTTCCTTTGTTTGCTGCAACAAACTGTTCTTTCTGTCTCAATTTGATGATTTGTAAGCGTCCTTGGATGGGTAGAGGATATTATCATTTGGGTTTTCTTAGTCTAAATGAATTCAAGCTGGAAAACTTCGTTTGGGTTTTCTTTTTTTTTTTTGTGTGAATTTGAGGCTCCAATGTAATATAGAAAATCGGTGTTCATGTGATTTTTCGAAATGATTGTCTGTGCAAGCTTGTAATTTTTCCACTTCATTGTTACTTTTTAATGGGTTTGTTTGGGAATGCATCTTTCTTTAACATTAATTCAGTTCTTTTATTGGAAAGCCTATGCATCGGAATATTGAGCCGATGTTGAACAAGGTGTTCCGGAATGTGGATGAGTGTTTTCGGAATAAATGGGTCCTGCAACCATGTTCTATTGCCACAGAGAAAGTCCATTTAGAAACCTTTGCATCTGAATCATTCTTTTGGAGCTTTGATCAGTGTTTGATTATTTTCCAGCCAGATAGATATTGGTTTGTCACGGTCTGGTATAAACTTAGTGGTCTAGATACCTCATCAATACTGGAGGAAACTCATTGGAGTGATAGGTAAGATAAGGATGTTGTACTTGGTCATTCAGTACCCTCTTCTCATCCTCTCCTTGCCTCCCAAACCAACCCAACCCCAAAAGAGCTTGCATAATGCTGGCATACATATAGATTGATTTCGTGAGGAAGAATGGATGGAAATCCTCTGAGGATGGATGTTGGTGGACCAAATATAGCTTGAGGTGTTCTCATAGGCATCATCACTTAAATATGTAGAACCTGTTGTCTAACTTCTCCTGGTTAGCTGCTAGTGCTTCTCTTTCCAAGGTTTTGTAACCTCAAAATCCAAAATCAAATTGAAAAAAAAAAAAGAAAGGAAAGGAGCAGAGTAAATAAAAAGTAATGGCAGATGGTCCATAATTAATTTGTCAAATGGTTTATGTTTCTTGGTTTATGGATTTCAACTTGCAAAGAGTGAAACTCAAGGATCAAAATCTCTGCATGTTCTCAATCTGACTGGACTGAGATATGAAATTATGATGACAATGACTTTAAAATGAGAGGAGCATTAAAATAGTTGCTCTCATTTCACACGAAATAGGGAGCTCATATACCAAGATTTTTGGGGTGTCTCCTACTTATCAATCATGTCTTGGATTTTCAATTAACTTTTGTGCAAAGGAGAGTCAAATTGACTTATTTTTTCTATCTTTCCTCTTGAACTATTTTCAAGAGAAACTGAATTTCTCCTATTTCATTATTTGAAAATTGATCTGCTTGTTCCTTATCCCTGGTAATCCAGTATACTGTTTTGGTGGCAATAAAGATGCAAGTTTTCTGAGCATTAGATCATTGAAGAATCATAAGGTTGTATGTTGCAGCAAAATTAGTCCTGTAAAAAAAATCATGTTAGACAGATATTAATTGAATGGATGTATTTGTCTGTTGTGGTTTTGGTTAGTGTATGCTAGCCTTGGCAGAGAGGTTAAGTTGTGCAATCACAACCATCAGGTTGTGTGTGCGAAACATGGAAACAGCCTCTCCGTGAAGTGGGGGTAAAGCTGTTCACATTTTCCCCTCGTAGTCCTTTTAACCAAGAGAGGGGAGAGGAGCCTTGTGCATGGGGGTGCTCTTTTCTATGCAGCAATTAACTGGTTTACACTTACCTTGAGCCTTGTGTGTATCCATTGGCATAGGAGGGATAAACAAAGCCTCATGTTGCCTAGAATAAGCACAAAAATAATGTTAATATGATTCTTTCTAAAGCAAACCAACTATCCTGGTTTCTGTAGGGTCAAGTGTACCCTTTGTTTTTCTTTTCTGGATACTGCCACTCCTTTATCCAAGTTATCTGGCAGGGCTTAGTTCCCTGTTTTGCATCTCTACATTAATTCTAGTCTCTACTTATTTCATTGATAGATCCTACATGTGTAAACTCCCTTTAAATTAATTGTGCATTAACCGAACTGGCAACAGCAACAAGCCTTGTCTCAATCAGTTATGTTTGAAGCCGTGTTAGATACAAGGCCTAAGCTATGCATATCCTTTCTCACCACTTCTCTTAAGGTTATCTTAGGTCTGCCCCTAGCTCTTCTAGTTCCTCCAATCTGGATTATATCACTTCTCCATACAGGGACATTTATAGGTCTCCGTTGAACGTGGTCATGCCACCTTAAACGACTTTCTCAAAGCTTATCACTTATGAGAGCAACTCCTACACCAACTCTAACATGACCATTCCTTGTCTTATCCTTCATAGTTTTACCACTCATCCATCTTAGCATCCTCATTTCTACTACATTGAGTTTATCTATGTGATTCTTTTTAACAGTCTAACACTCTGCACCGTACATCATAGCTTGTCGAACGACGGTCTTATAGAATTTTTCATTAAGCTTTAATGGAATACATCGATCACACAAGACCCCGGATGCACCTCTTCACTTCATCCACCCTATTTTATTACTTGGGAAACATCATCTTCTATATCAGCTCTTTTATTTATGATTGAACCTAGGTACCTAAAGCAATCACTCTGAGAATCTCCTTATCGTCAAGCTGGCTATTTCTTATAACAATATTAGTGGTTAAGTTCCAACCACAATTTTTGCCATATGTTTTAACATGGATAACATGAAGAATAAGACAAACTACTGTAATAGAAAATCGGGAAATGTGTGTAAGACTCTGCTTCAATATGGAGATTATAGTGATATTGATGGGAAATTTTGTTTCTTAGAATTTAAAATATAGTTCTCTCCAGCATTGTGACAAGCTAGTCATTTTTTTTTTCTTTTTTCCAGGTGAATAGCTAGTCATCAGTGTTTGTTAACATTTAATCATTAATCAGAATCCATTAAATAGATTTGTTTATTTATTTTTATTTTGTTTTGGATGAATAGATTTAGTGCTTCATATTATAATTGATGCTGATGTTCATTATGTAAAAAGAAGCAGAAGAAGATGAACGCTAATGTGCTTTTGCTTATCTTACTATAGGTCTCATGGACACAAGATCTCCACGATGTTTGGTTAACAGCATTTCTCAATTCATTCATGTAGCTGCATTCCAGAGTGTGAAATCTGTGCCTGTGCGGAAGCATTATAAATATATGGTCAGTATATTGGAGGTTTTAAAGCCTGTGCTAGATGAAGTCATTGATCCCATAGTACCTACAAATGCATTTTTACTTAAAGAATGCAAGGAATTGGATATGGCTGTTAATGAGGCCAGAGTATTCATGGAGAAATGGGACCCAAAGATGAGCAAGATATACAGTGTGAGTTTCAAACTCTCTTTCTCATTTTTTACTTAAGCAAGAAAAAGATTGATTTGCTGAAGTCCTTGATTAGTGAGTGACTATGAATTGTATACCTGGAGATGGGGAGAATGATATTCGTTCTGAGAAGTTGATGCTTCAAAGTTATTATGTTTTTAATTAAGGAGTGGCAATACTGTCAGCTCATGTTCAGTTTGCATGCTGTCATATTTTGTCATGGTGAATTTGCCTCAACTGACGATGACCTGTTTAATAAACAGGTTAGGCATCCTGAACAAAAACATGACCTGGCTATCACTTATCAACCTTTGGAGATCATTAAAACACAGACTAACCCATTCAATAGATGGATGGGAATGATGACACAATGAAGTGAATAAAATCTCTTCCTGGATTGCTTGAGCTAAATTTCTGTTAAACTTACAATAACTCTAGCTTTTGGCCTTAGGTACAAAAAGAAGGAACCAAATCAACAGGCTGTGTCCCATGGTGTTTCACTGTTGACATGAATGATCTTTCATTTTTTGGTTACTGTATCCCAAAAATGATTGGACAAGGTTATGGTCCCTCGATCCAAAAGCAATTCATTTCTAAATGTGAGATTCTTGTGGAGCCAAATGGTCATCACCAACCAAACTTGCTTATTACCTGTCATGTTTGTTTCTTTCATATTTCATACCAAGAATTTTGTTCACTACCTTCATCCAAGTCTATGTGGATTGTGTTTATGAAGCTATACTACTGCACAAAGGGATTTAAACCTTTTAATGGAATATCATAGCCTTCCAAATGTTCAGAATCTCTTTAGGTGCTTTGTTCTCTGTTATTTATACAAATGTATTTATTGGGTTGATGATTCTAGTTTGATATTTTAACTTTGTTTGAACAAGTCAGAAACCAAACTGTAGTCAAAGGGATTCAAAATGCTTTGTTTCTGCTTGTTTCTATGTCTCTTTGGGTCATAAAAATTATATATATATATATATATATATATGACCTCAAGATAAGAAGTTTTTGGTTAGATCTGTTTCTGGTGATGCTCGAATAAGCCTTTTCCTCTCTCTCTCAATCTGAGTTTTTATGCCTCCAGGCTCTGCAGACTGAGCCATTGGCAAGAAAAATGCAGAGTTCTTCACTGGAATTTTGCCATATATTGTGTAGGTTGCAGCAGTCATCTCCACCGAATTCCTGTTTATCCAGTGTTCAGGTACTTCACAAGTGAGCACGTTTCTGCTTCAAATTAGTTGTATTCTATGCTGATGATTGACTTTATTAATTATGCACTGGTTCTGTATGGAAACTTTCTGCAGTATTGTGTTCAAGAACTTCAAAATAATGAGCAGGAAAGCATATCAGAGCTCATAGAAAAAGCCATAAATGATCAAAGGGATAATCTAATCCCTCGCGCAGAGATCCTACAAAGAATTGCTGAGTTACTCGGTTTTACATCAAATCAAGAACTGCTGGCAGAGAGTGTGGCTCTGGAAAAAGAGAGAATGAAGGCCAGGTCCAAGAAAAACAATTGGGAGATAGACCATGTAGATCAGATGGTTAATCTTGTCACTCATATTCGTGATGAGATAAGTAATTTTGAGCAATTCGGGAAAATAAATGGTGTACCTGTTCCTCCATATTTCCGGTGCCCACTCTCATTGGAACTGATGTCAGACCCAGTAATTGTGGCCTCTGGACAGACCTATGAGAGGGCTTTTATCCAGAAGTGGCTCGATGAAGGGCTTACTGTTTGCCCCAAAACTGGACAAGCTCTCTTACATTCAAGTCTCATACCAAATTACACTGTGAAGACACTGATAGCAAATTGGGAGAAGGAAAATGACATAAGGATTTCCTGTACTTCTCATTGCAGCGATATGTCATCCCCATCCTTGTCTCATATTGTATCATCTCATGATTCTGTGCATCAGGATAGCTTCCACTATTCTTCACATATCAGTTATTCCACTTCAGGGTCATCTCTGGAAATCAGAATTGAATCTGAGAAGCAAAGGATCAAAGTCTCTCCCAGATTTACCACAGACAATTGCAATGCAACTTTCAGAAGTGTCCAACGTTCACCTGAACAGTCATATGTTCACAGCCGAAGTGAATCAGTCTCAAGTGACATTTCCAGGATTGAATATATTCTGCCTACAGCAATGGCAATTGGTCTTACCAAAGACACAAGGGTGTTCAGTAATCATGTGGATGCTAGTGTTTTGCCAAAAGTCAAATCTGAGGATTTGGCGTATTCTTCACATTTAGGATTTTCTTCACGCTTCTCAGGGAAACAGTTTCACAAGTCCAAAACAACGATAGGTGTGGCTGAGGATGGAAAAAATAATCATCAAAGAAGTCTTTCTCTTCAATTTTCGGGTGCCAAATATGATTATTTGACCACTTCTTTCCATGTGGAGAAGTTGGTTGATAATCTGAAAAGTCAATCCAGTGAAATGCAGACTGCAGCTGCAGCAGAGCTGAGGCTTCTTGCAAAGCATAATATTGAGAACCGTATTGTTATTGTGCAGTCTGGGGCTATCAAACCTTTGATTTCACTGCTCTATTCGGCAGTAAAATTGACACAAGAGCATGCTGTCACTGCTCTGCTGAACTTATCAATAAATGAAGATAATAAAGCCTTGATCGCAGAAGCAGGAGCTATAGAACCACTTATTCATGTTCTTAAGTCAGGAAATGTAGGGGCCAAAGAAAATGCTGCTGCAACTTTATTTAGCCTATCTGTATTGGAAGAATATAAGATGAAAATTGGTCATTCTGATGCAGTAAAGGCATTGGTTGATCTGCTAGGCTCTGGAACACTCAGGGGGAAAAAAGACGCTGCAACTGCCTTGTTCAGTTTATCAATATTTCACGAGAACAAGGCACGTATAGTCCAGGCTGGGGCTGTTAAGTACCTTGTTGAGTGGTTGGATCCTTACACAGGGTTGGTTGACAAAGCTGTTGCTCTTCTTGCAAATCTCTCTACCATTCGAGAGGGACAATCTGCTATTACCCGTGAAGGTGCCATCCCGTTACTGGTTGAGATTGTTGAAACAGGATCACAGAGAGGAAAAGAAAATGCTGCATCCATCTTGTTGCAACTCTGCACTAATAGCCAAAAGTCCTGTGCCCTGGTTCTGCAAGAAGGAGCTGTGCCACCTCTTGTTGCATTATCTCTATCTGGGACACCCAGAGGAAAAGAAAAGGTATATATCTGAATTTCTAACTCTATATGTAGATGAAACTTAGCATTCCCCAGAATTTAGATTCTTTTAAAGAAAAGGTGTATATCTGAATTTTCCAACTCTATATGTAGATGAAACTTTGCATTCCCTTGAATTTAGATTAACTGATAATAAGCATTTCTTTGTATGTATGCAGGCACTTCAGATTCTTAGTTACTTCAGGAGCCAGCGAGAGGGGACTGGTGGGGTGGCAAGTTAATGACACAGGACATGTAATTGTTCTAGCATTCTGTGAAGTTGTCCTTCCCAAGTGCAATGGATTTTGTTCCATCGGCTGAAGTATCTTGGCAGTCCATTGATTCCCTGTAAGATTCTTCTGCTCTACCCTTAACAGAATTCAGTTTTGTTGTTTCTCGAAAATTCTTTTTAAGTGGTTCCTGTTACTATCTGCAGCATATGAAACTCAGACGAGCATGCGTGGATGCAAATAAAACAGAATTCTGTAGTTCATCTCTGTTGGGGTTGATCAAGGAAGTAGCCAACTCAACTGTTAACAAGGAGTTATTACTGGTTTTTTGCTACATGTGTATGCTCCCTTTGTTATTCGTTGTACCATAATGCTATTAAAGTTTTGTTCTATTAAACATGAAAATTGCCTATGAGGAGGAAAATGTACTTAGAGGTGCTAGTGTAGCATACGCGGTTTGTTCAAAGAACCTTCTAGTTATTGTTTTTGGTTTAACCCATTGGTTTTTTTTTTCATCTCTCTGTTGTGCACAGCAGTGCACTTTTGTATCAAATGGCTGGCTGAGAAAACAAAGCAAATACATGTTTCCCCTCGCCAACGGATTGCCACCTCAGCAAGGTGTTGGCTCTATCAACCATGGGCCTCCATTTTATCAGAGTAATGTAAAATTTGGCCCACTTACCCACGTATCCTCTTCAAGCCCAGTTGTCACAACAATCAAACCTTCAAACTCAACTGCCTCCCCACCCTATTCTACAAGCCCAAATGCTAATATTTCATGGATAGAGAAATGTGGGGCAATCTGAATAGGGACTGGAGGCAGATAAGAGAATAGGGATGTAAATTGTTAGTCAAAAATCTGAATTTGATTCGTATTCGTATCCATTTAAGAACATCCGAATTCAGTAATGCCCATTTTTAGTGTCCAATAATCATACCCAATTAAAGCTTAATTTTGAAAAATACATCATTATTACTTCATTAATAGTAACTAATTATACTAAATTATTAATACACCATTACACCAATTGGGTCCAACGTTTAAGAATTAGCCTAAAACCCCTTTTAGATCCGGATATTTTTGTCAATTCGATCACTTTGAATTCAAATTCAGATATTACCATATTCGAGCCGAATTCTATCCATCTACATCCTCACCAGGGAAGGATAAATTTGTCAAAGAGAACGTCTCATGGAGTATGAACACATTTTCTGGTTTCTTTTATAAATGCAATTAACTCAAAACAAATTTGTGAGTTAAAAAGAATAAAGTGGTTAGTTTTGTAGACATAAATCTAATAATGTCTAATCGCGTAATTTTTCGAAGTTTTGTTTGGGTGCTTGCGTTGGCACTGTGCCTGTGGGGGTGCTCCGTCCGCCCACCCAGCCCCGCCCGGGGCGCCTCGGCGTTTGGTGGAAACCATCCTTGTCCATCCTTGGTTTTTGTTTTTACTATTACGTTCTTTTTCCTATCCCTTTCCCTTTTCTTTCGTCTCCCTCTCTTCTTAGTTTCTTGTTTTGTCTTTATTTCGTTTTTTGTTTTATATTGTTATTTCATTATATCGTTGGTTGATCCAATTTCATTGGTCTTATGCTTCGTGGCTACTCTTCGTCTAACGTTTCCCCCGATTTTTCGAATCGTTTTGTATTTGATTGTGAACTTAGAAGATTGTGCTATATATGATGCCATGATGACCGAATGCGCCGGTCTACTCCTGATTAAAACCATGGTCTGGTTTGGTTCGTCCCATCACATAATACACTTGATCGGACCGGAAATGGCTGACTTCTATCGAGTGGGGAAATAACAAAGAGGGTACGATCAACGTTGATGGCGTTGCGTTCTAAAAGAAAACTCAGCCGTTGGATTTTTAAGATCCAATAAAAAAAAGAGCTGGAAATAGCATCTAAAACTTGATTTTTGCTTCGCAACTCACAAGACACAAGGTAATCTTCACAAGCATGGCGCCAATCCGACAATTTTACCCATAAAGCCACACGATATGCTAATATTACGTCTAAACCACTCCCCCAATCTTTAATTTCTTACACCTGCGACCTATGATTCGTAGATCTAAGAGGGCAGTCCTTCCTTGCTATTGCTCCTCTGTGAACCCGTAGAGTATGCGAGATCTGTTTATTTAGCCATTAAAATTGATTTAGAAGCTCTGCCAATTCTACAGGATTCGATCGTGTTTCACATTCGAGCAGTTGTGAAGATCGATCTATTTGATACAGGATTGAATTTCGCGCATTTCTCGGTCTCAGGTTCCGGATCTGATTCGTGAAGGTATGTCTGAAATCTCATGTTGTTTAGTTTTCAAATTCTGAAGCTTCTTCATTTTTGTGAGGTTCCTCAGGTTTTGGTTTGGTTATCTCCGTTCTTTTCGTCAGATTTGGCAGTGAAATGTTGGAGTTTCAGTGAATCTAGTAGAGATGCTTAGGATTTAGCGTGTCTAGGGCAAAATTTCAAATAATAGATAGATCTGTTTTCAGATTTCTGAAGGGAAGATCGATTGCAGGTAATTGGAAAAGAGAGGGCGGAAAAGAAATGGAGAAATCTTGTACATTGCTTGTTCATTTCGACCGAGGAACTCCTGCTCTCGCTAATGAAATCAAGGAGGCTCTTGAGGGGAACGATGTTCCCGCTAAGGTCGACGCTATGAAAAAGGCAGTTATGCTTTTGTTGAATGGTGAGACTCTCCCCCAACTATTCATCACTATTGTGCGTTATGTCTTGCCTTCTGAGGATCACACGATCCAGAAACTTTTGCTTCTCTATTTGGAGATCATTGAAAAGACTGATACGAAGGGAAGAGTTCTTCCTGAGATGATTCTGATTTGTCAGAACTTAAGGAACAATCTTCAGCACCCGAACGAATTCATCCGTGGTGTAACTCTCAGATTTCTCTGTCGATTGAATGAGACCGAGATTATCGAGCCGCTGATCCCATCAGTTTTGGCCAATTTGGAGCATCGACACCCCTTCATTAGGAGGAATGCAATCCTTGCAGTCATGTCAATCTACAAGCTTCCCCAAGGGGAACAGCTACTTGTTGATGCCCCTGAGATGATCGAGAAGGTGCTTTCGTCTGAGCAGGATCAATCAGCCAAACGAAATGCCTTCCTTATGCTATTTAATTGTGCTCAGGATCGTGCAATCAATTATCTGCTAACCCATGTTGATAGTATCCCTGAGTGGGGAGAGCTGCTTCAGATGGTTGTACTAGAGCTGATCCGCAAGGTCTGCAGGACAAATCGTGGGGAGAAAGGAAAATACATAAAGATTATCATATCTCTGTTGAATGCTCCATCTGCTGCTGTTATTTACGAATGTGCTGGAACACTTGTGTCTCTATCATCTGCCCCCACAGCTATAAGAGCTGCTGCCAACACTTACTGCCAGCTTCTTCTTTCTCAGAGTGACAACAATGTCAAACTTATTGTGCTTGATCGCCTTAACGAGCTCAAATCATCTCACAGAGATATCATGGTTGATGTGATCATGGATGTGCTTCGGGCACTCTCAAGCCCCAACTTGGATATCCGCAGGAAAACACTTGACATCGCACTTGAACTAATTACTCCTCGGAATATTGATGAGGTTGTTCATACTCTAAAGAAGGAAGTTGTGAAGACTCAAAGCACTGAAATTGAGAAGAATGGGGAATACCGGCAAATGCTAGTTCAAGCCATACATACCTGTGCTATCAAATTCCCTGAGGTGGCAAGCACTGTGGTTCATTTGTTGATGGATTTCTTGGGAGACAACAATGTTGCTTCAGCTATTGATGTGGTTGTTTTTGTGCGAGAGATAATTGAAACCAACCCAAAACTGAGGGTCTCAATAATAACAAGGCTCCTGGACACTTTCTACCAGATCCGGGCTGCGCGAGTTTGTTCATGCGCTCTTTGGATCATCGGAGAATACTGTCTTTCACTGTCTGAAGTGGAGAGTGGGATTGCAACCATTAATCAGTGTCTTGGAGATTTGCCATTCTACACGGTTTCAGAAGAAGGAGAAGCTCCAGATGCTTCTAAAAAGTCTCAGCAAGTAAATTCTATTACTGTCTCTTCTAAAAGACCAGCAATCCTTGCTGATGGGACCTATGCTACCCAGAGTGCTGCTTCAGAAACTGCTCTTTCCACTCCTACTCTTGTTCAAGGGACATTGGCTTCTCCTGGGAACTTGAGATCCTTGATTCTGACTGGTGACTTTTTCCTTGGGGCAGTGGTTGCTTGCACTCTAACAAAGCTGATTCTGAGATTGGAAGAGGTCCAGCCATCAAAAGTTGAAGTTAACAAAGCTAATGCTCAGGCCTTGCTGGTTATGGTTTCTCTGCTTCAATTAGGGCAGTCTTCGGTTCTCTCTCATCCTATCGATAATGATTCATATGATAGAATTGTTCTTTGCATAAGATTGCTTTGCAATACTGGTGACAATATCAGGAAGATATGGCTGCAATCGTGCCGTCAGAGTTTCGTTAAGATGCTTGCTGATAAGCAGTTCCGGGAAACCGAGGAGATAAAAGCAAAGGCTCAGGTCTCCCATGCTCAACCAGATGACCTCATTGATTTCTACCATTTGAAGAGTCGGAAGGTAAGGCATCATTCTGCTTTTAATATTTGTTTGATACTCCAATCTTAGTAAGATGCATTATTTTATGAATGAGGGGAGTGTATTTACAGCTAGATCTAACCACTTGGAGGAGTTTTTCCTATTTGACTGAGATTTGGCAATTTTCAAATCATTTAATAGATTTTATTGCTTGCCTATGCTTCTGCTGTTTTGTTTGTTTATGCAGTTGAAGTTTCTTGTTCCTCTATGTATGAAAATGGTGTCATGCTATATCTTAACATTATCTTTAGGTCTGTCATTGTTAGACTGACTTTTGATATATGGAATGTGTGTTGCTTTTTTAAGCTACCATGATTCAAATTATTCCGTATGTCAAGGCAGGTGTTTTCTTTATTCTTCTATATAAATGTCTTAATGTTTATCTTGGTTCTATGGAAAATGTAAAAGATTATTATATTCTTTCTCTGGGATTTTTTCCCTTTTTTTTTTAAATAGCAGCAAATCACTTGTTTTTGCCTGTTCCAATGATTATATGCAGGAAAAAAATGCGCTTCTCCTATTGCTTTTTTTATTGTTAAGTATTAAATGATTGCTTAGCATTATCCTTAGCAAGCTATAGCAGAATCTAAGCTACCTGTGAAGAGTTGTACTACGACTTAGTAACTCCTACCGTTGGCCTGTTATTTGAAACTCCTCTATTCATCCCTATACTTAATAATGTGTGAAAAACTTACGATTTGAACCTTCTAGATATGACAGATAATGCAGCAGGTCTTATTTTTGGTTTTGTTAACTATCCCTGTTTAGGAGCTTTTGTTTTTTACAATTGCTATGTTAAAATAGCTTACAAGTCTTTTCTTCATTGCACATATTGCAAAAGAAAATAAAATACAAAGTGTCCCTCAGATTCAAAACATTTTACATTAATTCTCTAGCTAGGCAAACCAATTGGATCCAAAAGAGTAACTGGAGATTTTGAACTCTTTAGTTGTGAGAACTAACCAATTAAGCCCTAGAAAAGGATCTTGAATGAACTTTTGCTGCATTTCTTTTATAGAGTTATAGTTCCCATATAATGATGATTCAGGGAGGGACATAATATAAATAGACCCATTAATGTTTGAAAGCATTGTAAGTCTGGAAGTGAAAGTATAAAATATGAGCGGATAGGGGTGTAAGCTTTAATCTGAAACTATGAATACCATTATTCCAGGCTCTTTAGGATTCCTTTTCCATGAATTTCGATTTTCTTGAAGCTTGTGGCAAAACAAAATAAAGGAAGCAGCAAGATAAATAGATGGAGAAGCAGCCAAGAGAATGCAGCTTGGTCACCTGACCCATGCACCAGTGTATGGGCCAATAGGCTTGCATGCCTGTGAATCCAAAATAGGGTGTCAAGGTGATCATTTTGCTGCACCTTCAGGCAGAAAGTATTTGCTCAAGAAAAAGGTGAGGTTCTTAAATTCGGACTTGCATATCAATCTTGAGTAGGGTGTCAACCAGTTCGAGTTGGGATTGACATTAATACCAGCATATGTGGACCAAATCAATTGCCAACTTTGGTCTTTATGCCAGTTCCAGAGATGACCCAATGGGATGTGATTATTGGGAAGCTTTCAGTCTTGTACTGTGTCTTGTGTTCCAAAAAATTAACTTGTGAAAACACCAATCTCTAGGATTGCCCAAGAATATCCAAATTATTGCCACTAATTTGGGTATTTATCTTTCTGGATTGAATCAATAGCTTTAAAGTATGGATTCCATGAAGTTGTGGACCTTTCTTTACCTCAGAGATTTGGATAGTTGCTCCTCCTGGTTGGACTCAATTATGTCAAAAGTCTGCTTTTCCTCCTCCACAATCTATGGTTAATTGCCTTTTTCTTTAGATTATGCAATTTGGGAGTGATAGCTGCAGCTTTTCAGATTTATCTAATAGGCAGTTATTACATCACCCTGCATGGTGAGTTGGCCATGATCACGTCACATGGTGGGAGAAGGTTTTTGGGGCTATTCTTGTAGATATATGGGTGAATTTTATAATTACTGAAGTATCTCTTCATACATATGCTGCTCACTTGTTCGTGAAATTCGTCAACTGAACCACAGGGGAGGCAATCATCTGCCCTGCCTAATTAGGATAAATGTGAGATATGCATTAGTGGAATGATGAGGTCATGTGCTGAAGTTTCTTTCTTCTTCTTCTTTTTTTTTGGATATATTAACTTGTTTACAAATTTAGAGTACTCATTGTGGTCCATATCTAGTAGAGTTATGATCTTTTGATGTTTTTCTTTACCTTTGTTTTTCATGAGAATTGGGGAGAAAGAATTTTGTTCGGATGATTTTGTTGTTTGGCTTTTGAAATTTGTGTTCCATAATACTGTTGTTTTTTTCTTATTTTGACAAGTAGAATGATTACAGTTACCACATTGGAAATTAAATTCGTTGAGGTCAATGCTACTTTTCTTTTCTTTCCTCCCCATGTGTTCAGAATCTAATAGAAGTCTTGGTTCACATACTTCCTCCGATTTGGACTTTTTTTTTTTTTTTTTTTTTTTGATAGAAGTTCTAACTAGTTTCATTGTTCTGCTACAGTAGATGTAGTTTTCCTGACCTTTTGCACCTTTTTAGGGTATGAGCCAACTTGAATTGGAAGATGAAGTTCAAGATGATTTGAAGCGTGCAACTGGAGAGTTTACCAAAGATGCAGATGATGCCAACAAGCTCAATCGCATTCTTCAACTCACAGGATTTAGTGACCCAGTGTATGCTGAAGCATATGTTACCGTTCACCACTATGATATTGTCCTTGATGTCACTGTCATCAATAGAACTAAAGAGACCCTTCAGAATCTGTGCTTGGAGTTGGCAACCATGGGTGACCTAAAACTTGTGGAGCGTCCACAGAACTATACACTAGCTCCGGAGTCAAGCAAACAGATAAGAGCCAACATTAAGGTCTCTTCAACTGAAACAGGAGTAATATTTGGAAACATTGTGTATGAGACCTCAAATGTGCTTGAGAGAACAGTGGTCGTCCTCAATGACATCCATATTGACATCATGGATTATATCTCTCCTGGAACCTGTGCTGATGTGGCGTTCAGGACCATGTGGGCTGAGTTTGAGTGGGAAAATAAGGTACTTCTTGACACTCAGAGCTTGTTTAGCTTTCACTGTTTCAACTTTAGAACTTCTCTTTTTTGTCATTGGCATGTTGAAATTATTTCTTTAGAAATCCCTATTTTGTTATTTTTCTCACAGTAAAATTAGCCAGGGTAAGGTCAATGTTAGACTTAAATCTGTCAATAAGATCCACAATATCCGCATGGAATCTAGTTGTCTAAATTATTTATTTAAAATTCCCTTCTATGCTATATTTCTCCTGATAAAATTTAGTTTGGGATAGAGTCGATGTTAAAGCAAGTTAAATCCATCAATAGGATCCACTATTTGTGCATGGAATCTATAGTGGGTGGAAGGAAAGAAAGTTTAATATTATTCCTAAAAGTACCAAACATGGGGTGGTGTTGAGGTTAAGTTGTGGGGAACTAGTTGCTTCATGATGCCTAAGCAAGCATTCACATGTACATCTATGTATTGCCTCTCCATTTGGCAATATAACTGTCCAGCTAGAGTGAAGATGTAAACTTATTCTATGACTACCTAATGGAAACTCTAAGAAATTACCATCCAAATAGATGGATTGTAGTATTCTAATAAATGGAACTATACCCACTACTGGTGTCTTTCCCTTCTTGGTCAGTTTGCCTCATTGCCTCCCCCAACCCCCCCCCCCTTCTTTTTTCTCTTTTTGTCTCTTATTTTTTGACCTTTTTTTTGCCTTCTGTGGTTTATGTTCCCATTTGGCTTATTTGTTATTTTTGCACTGAATTTTCAGAATTGTAGCGGTTCACTTTCTATTGTGCTTGAATGATGGATTTTGGTTGTGTTAGTAATCTAATGATTCCTCAAAAGAATAACTAATGGTAATAAATCTACTTGCCATTCCAGGTGGCTGTAAACACTGTAATTCAAGACGAAAAAGATTTCCTGAATCACATCATCAAGTCAACCAATATGAAGTGTCTCACTGCACCGTAAGTTACTTCTTTTAATTTAATAAACTTCATGTGCCCCCTCCCCTTTTTTCTTTCAAAAAGAAAAAAAGAAACAAGGGCCATGAGAAGTAAAAGAGAATGTCATACTTCATCTGGGTTCTGCTTGGAAGCAGTTGTTATCAAGCCTACTTCTGATGGTCCCATCTACAAGATGGGCCTGGCCAACAAATTGTCCAAGTTGAGTAAAGACCACATATCCGGTATAAAACATTTCAGTCAACTGTAGGATGTGGTCGACAGTTCAATATTTTCGCTTGCTCTCCTTCAGGACCTTCACATTGATCGATTTTCTTTCAGGTCGGCACTGGATGGTGAATGTGGGTTCCTTGCTGCTAATTTGTATGCAAAGAGTGTATTTGGGGAGGATGCTCTGGTAAATGTCAGTGTAGAGAAACAAGCAGATGGGAAATTGAGCGGGTACATAAGGATAAGAAGCAAAACCCAGGGAATTGCCTTGAGTCTTGGTGATAAGATCACTCTCAAACAGAAAGGAAGCAGTTAACCAGTTGGTACCGTATAAAAACAGTCTTTTTTCATCTGAGTTCTCTTTTGAAAATCCTCTATTCTCATTTTGTTCTGTGATTTTGAGTCAAGTTACTGTACTATTTTTTGTTAAGAAGGTGAAAAAAAGAGAATTTTAAGGATTACCTCAGGCCTTTGGTTGTTTTCCCTACATCCAGGGAGAGTCATTGCAAACTAGTACTAGCTCTGTTACTGTTTTTTGCTTTTGAGTCATCCACTCATCCCTACCTTTATGCAGTGTTGTGGGTGTATGATTTTTCTTGTCTTTCTGAACTTGATGTTAGTTGGATACATCTCTCGTATACAGTTGTAACTATTCATTCTAGTTTCATTTAATATGGCATTGGCTATTGGTCCAGTTCTGAAACTTTTTGGGGTTTAACTGCTGCTGGTGTATTTTGATTACTGTATCAGTACTGCTTATTCGTTTCTCAATCTGTAGGTCATATTGAAGCTGGCATACTTTTTTCTCTGGATGGTCTATCCGACGGGTATAGGTGGGCCCCTCTCCTGAACCTGTGATTGATGGGCGTGAGGGAGCACAGTCTTCTAACCTGACGGGTTGAGGATCCCACTCCAATTATTGAAGCTAGCATACTGCTAATGGTAGTGATTCTGGATCTTTTACCCGTTGGAGTAAAGGATTGTATTGCTCTCACACCTCTCCACCATACATTAGAAGGAGAATTTACCTTTGAATATTGAAAAAATGGACCAGAAGTAGGTCTAAGTAGGTCTTCATTCTAAATATGTGATAGAGGGTTATGATGGAACACAGTCCTCTACATTGCAAGTCGTCATATATACTGTCAAAGAGTATAGGATCTCTGACTCCCTTGGAATTAGGGGATGATGAGGATCTAGATGAGAAAACTTGGTAGTAATAATTTTGCATTGCTCTATTAACATAATCCATTGTTTGTTTTATTGGTTGGTGGTGGCAATTCTTATGTCTTGCCAATTTGTTCATGTCCTATGGCAAATGCAGATCCTCATTTTAGTCTCAACCAGTCATTAAATTTTCTGTTGGGGTCAGGTTCCCAGTGTCTGAATCCGGAGCAAGTCCCTAATCAGTTCTGCAAGTGAGAATACAATATCCAATCTTGGTCTGTTCGATTTGGATCTGGTTACAGTTTGATCTTATATTTGGCTCATAAGTCTTGTATTGGTTCTTTGGATGCAATTCTCACCCTGTTATTAAATCAGTTATTATATTCAATTATGCCATTCAACTCTCGTTCAATTGTGATATCCAAGAGAAGAGATAGAGAACAAAGTTGGGAAAATTACGTGATTAGCTGCTTTTAGGTTTCCCCTTACAAAAATAAGCACTCAATATTTTATTTTACAAAATTAGCTAAAACTGAATTTGCATTTACAAAGCTAGTCGATTTCACCTCTTTGGACATTTTTAACACTAAAATTGATCATACCGGCATAAGGGTGAAAATGTCCAAAATGTATGAAAAAATAATGACTTTACCCTTTTGGACAAAATAGTGATTTTTCCGCTCGATGTAATCAGTTTTAGGGGTAAAAATGTCCAAAAAGGTAAAAAATCAATATTTTGACTAGTTTTGTAAATGCAAATTTAGTTTTGGCTAATTTTGTAAAGTAAAACATTTAGTGGTTATTTTTGCAAGGAAACCTAAAAACAACTAATCAACTCATTTTCCCAAAATAGTTTGAAATCAAACTCTATGATCGCTTGAATTTTGTTTAATATAAAATAGATCTTGATTCTAACAATACTGGTGTTTCGTGATGATACTTTTAAGGGTAATTTTCATCTGGACCCCCTGAGGTTTGGTCCATGTCACTTTTAATTCAATTTAAGTTTCCTTTTGCATATGGCTCCCCTGTGGTTTTAAGAAATAATTAAATAAGGACAATCTTAACTGAAACTGTTAGTTTAATAAATTTTATGACAAAAATATCCTTGTGTCCTTTGAATTTATTTATTTATTTTAGTTTTAATCTACTAAATAGATATCAAAATAAATAAATGAAAAGCCTTATCAAACTATTTTCATTGCAAAAATAGCATAGTTTGAAAACAAAACGGAATACGGAACGGTTGCTTCGCAAGTTCACAACTGAAGGAAGAAGACCAACAGTCTTCAAATCCATCACTGGACTCTTCATTGTTGGGTGTCGACGCTCAACCCTCAAGAAAAGAAAAGGCTAAATAAAAATATATAAAAAAAAAAAGCACGAAAGATTAGCGTAAGCACTGACGAATTCTATTACACAGGAAAAGGGTCAGAAATTAATCGTCTTCTCCCTTTGTGTGAGATAGACAACCACCGATTCTATTTCAAATAAACTCAAAATGGCACTGCCTGTCCAATGACTCGATCAAAATTCTATACAATACAAACTAATTTAGGATCCTTGAGAGCCAAGATTGATGGTATGGTTCAGAACTGAAATTCGAAAAAGGACTTAGATTAATGATTACATGGAATTACATGACCATTCCATAAAACAAAGCATTACAGTAAAGTCTTTCCAAACTGATCTATAAACGATGAAACCATCAAACCATAACTCAAATTGCTAGCTAGCATTTACGGAAACAGTAAAACACTTCCTACTTCTATCTAAGGATCTATATAACTAACTGAACCATTAAGTTGACCTAGAAACCAGCATTTACGAAACAGGTAGAACCCTACCAACTGAGATTGTTTACTTGAGAACACAAGAAATTAAGTGCACGAGCGTATCGGCCTTCTCTTTTTCTTGTCTCCTCCTCATGTTTTCACTGCCGGAGAACCGCCTGAACTTATCTAATCCGGCGACTTTACTACCTTTCTGCACCTTTTGCTCGACTCCGTTGCCACTCATCTTAAGTTCGTTTTATCAGAATACTACAGATCCTTTTGAAATGGGTGACTCAAAAGTGAAGAAGTTTTGTGCTCACTGCTATGGAGGAGTGTCGAGTGATACTCTGATTATTGACAAGGAAGCTAAAGCAGACGTTCTCTCTAAGGTTCTTAAACATTTGTTGCCTAAGCTCTATGAAGAACCCCCTTCAGATTCTTCTCTGTATGCCGCTTCCAAATGGGCTCTTCGCAAAGTGATGGATTTGAAGCAAACTATTGGTCTTCTTCCTTTGGTTGTGAACTTGCAGAAGCAACTGTTCATATTCCGTTTTATTTTCAACTCTGCTATTTTTGCGAGGAAAATAGTTTGATAAGGCTTTTCATTTATTTATTTTAGCATCTATTTAGTAGATTAAAAATAAAAATAAAAAAATTCAAATGACACAAGGGTATTTTTGTCACAAAATGTATTAAACTAACGGTTTCTGTTAAGATTGTCCTTATTTAATCATTTCTTAAAACCAGAGGGGAGCCATATGCAAAAGGAAACTTAAATTGGACTAAAAGTGACATGGATCAAACCTCAGGGGTCCAGATGAAAATTACCCTACTTTTAATTGCTCGAGGATATTTTTAGGATATGGCAGTACAAACCTTTACCTCCCTACCCCGTTAAAAATAAAAGAATAAAAGAGAAAAAATAAAAAGAAGGGAAAAGCAATAAGACTTCTAAAATTTGTTTCCTCCGACGAACCTGGAGTAGAAGGATTTTATCTTGTTGAGGACCTTTGGTCATTTTCTTCTCTTCGGATTCAAGATTTTCAGAGCTGTAACGGCAGCCAGTGGGAGGCAAAATGCAACATCAGAATTTTTGGCATTAGAAAAAAAAAGGTTTTGCCCTGTGTGAAGGAGAGCAACAGGGTCCTCCAGGGAAGTATGGTGGATTCCCCGGTAGGAACTCCTACGAAATCAATTGTGATGTTGCGTTATCTTATAGGGGTGTCAACGGCTCGGCCCGGGCCACCTTTGAATCCTATCCCTACCTTAGAGCCTAAAATTGAAATCCAAACCCAACCCAACTCTGTTAGGGTTTGAAAATCCCCAACCTTGACAGCACTTGATCCAACTTGGCCTTGACACTAACTTTTAGTGGGAATCAAAATGAATGATATTATTGCCACCAAGTAGAATCTAACCCATGAAATCTTTGTTGCAAGCTATGTGTTTTACCAACTAAACAACACTCCATTGATATATTATTATAGTATTAAATAGTTTTTTAACTGCAACTTCAATTGAACTTAACTAACATAAGGTAGGTTTGGGTTGGGCAGAAGCTCTCAGGGCTCATTATTTTATAATCCAAGCCCGCCCTTTGGGTTTAAAAATTAGCTTGGGCGCAAGGAGTGTTTAGGCCAAATAATACAGTTTTATTGACACTCCTACTTATCTCAAAATAATTCAAGGAGTGGGTGGTATTAATCATTAAATAGAAAGTGGAGCTATTATTGGCAACATATTTACAGGTAGAATTTTACGATGTTGAGGTTTCGGAGTGGATTCACGTCCTCTGTAATTCATTTCCCTACAATTCCCTCCTAGGATTGTGCCACGTGGAATTTAAGTAATCCAACGATCACCCAACAAACTAGAGTTTAAATAAAATTCAAATTTATGGGTGGGTTTAAATAAAATTTAAATTTAGTTTGAATTGAGTAACCATTAGATTACTTAAATGCCACGTGACACAATCCTAGGAGGGAATTCTAGGGAAATGAATTACAGAGGATGTGAATCCTTTGGAAGCCTTGGTCATTCTTTAAGGTTTGCTTGAAGGCAAAGTAGAAGGCTTAGACCCCATAGAGGAGGAGTTTGATAATGTGGTGGAGGTATAGCTTTTTCAAAAGTGTCAAACTACAATCTCTACCAAATTGGTAGTACAACTCTTTGATATTCAGCATTTGTTTTCCTTTTTCTTGTCATGTATTTTTACTTTTGTTTATCGGAAAGCCAATTGTATTGCGAATACCCTAGCACAGAAAGAGTTTGGATCCTCACCCCGTTGGGGAGCACAGACTATTTTCCGACGGCTTCCCAACCACACAAATACGTGGGATCCACAGGTGAAAAACACTTTTTGAAATTTTTTTCTTTTCCAAATTTTCACTGTGGGCCTCACGTGTTTGTGTGGTTGGGTAGCCGTCGGGAGCAGTCTGTGCTCCCCTGATGGGTGAGGATCTGGACTCGCACGTAAAGCCTTATCACTTAATATAACCATAATTGGGCAAAATTCCACTACTTGGCTGAGAGAAGATACCTCCTTAGCTGGTCTAGTCTTTTTCGGAATGGCTCTTTACCAAAAACAGAAATAATCACTTTAAAAAAAAAAAAACCTGATTTTCCCATAACTGAACATGTCGTTCAACAATCCTGTACGGATTTCAAACCCTAACCGGTGTTATGGTTCGATGAGCGAACCGGTCCCAGAATGGATTGGGCTCGACTCATATGCTATGTCTCCGTTGCCGGTTCAGTGAGTCGCCAATAGAAAAGTCGGAGAGAGCATATACTTGACACCCGTTGAAATAATTGGTTACACACCGGCGTAAGCGGTGCAGAGGATATACTCGCAACGTTTCATTCTTTTGGCTTCGCAAAGGCTTTAGGATTTTTGCAGCGGGGAACACTACAAACCCTACGAGTGAGGGGATAGAGTTGCAGAGCGCCCTGTAAACAGGTGATTTTGGAGCGAAAGAGGAAGGTAGCTTTGATCTTCGCTAGGTCTACCGAGTTGCATAGAGCGCTGGTCTGGATAAACCCTCGATTGGGTCTCATTTTCTTCTTCCCGAGCTGAAAAAGGTATTCGAAGTTCCGTAACCTGATCTATAAATTCTGCATCTATATTCATTAAACAAGAAGCGGAGCGAAACAACAAAGAGTCAAGATGAGGATTATGATAAAGGGTGGTGTCTGGAAGAACACGGAAGATGAGATCCTTAAAGCGGCTGTTATGAAATATGGAAAGAATCAATGGGCTCGGATTTCTTCGCTTCTTGTCCGCAAGTCGGCGAAGCAGTGCAAGGCTCGTTGGTATGAGTGGCTCGATCCATCCATTAAAAAGGTTAGTGTTCGTTTAATCTTTATAATTGTCTCCGTGCGACAGGAAGACTTTCCTTTCAGGGAACAAAAACATTTGAAATCTATAGCTGTCTCATTGCCATAAGAGCAGTTATCTCTGGGTGAACAGAAACTCTTGAAACGGTTGATCGTTTAATCTTGTCTTTTTCATTTGCTGTGTGATGTTTTCTATCCATTTCCTGATTTTCACAGGATCGGTTTTCAGGGTTATTCTCCCTCGACGGGGTGTGGAATGGAAATCTGTTTAACTATTTGTTTAGAAGTTCTGTAATAATTTGCGTTCCGGTTTAAATCTTGGTTTTTACTTGCTAATTGCTTGATTAATACTATCCAAAAGTCCAGTTTGTCCAGAATGTGTTCATGACTTACAAGAGAAGTTGATTGAAAGATTTATTTATACCCTTTTTTGCTTTAAAAAAAAAAAAAAAAAAAAAAAAGACTGACAAAGGAAAAAAAAAAAGATGGCTGGCCCTTTGGATGTTCTCAAGGTTCCTTTATATTCTCTGGTTCATTTGGTTTGGTGATCATGGTGTGTTCAATATGGATGCATTGTTAGTCTTATTATTTGAATTTCTTGTTTTAATTGTTTTAATTATGCTGTCCTGGCTACCCCATTTCTTCTCTTCCTGTTCTCGAGCTGCATGTTTTAGTCCTTTTCCTCAACCTTGAAACTGATCACTCAGTTCCCATCAATGTTCAGACTGAGTGGACCAGAGAAGAAGATGAGAAGCTGCTGCATCTTGCTAAACTCATGCCCACACAGTGGAGAACAATTGCCCCTATTGTGGGCCGAACTCCGTCTCAGTGCCTCGAGCGTTATGAGAAATTACTTGATGCTGCCTGTGTCAAGGATGAAAATTATGAACCCAGTGATGACCCAAGGAAATTGCGACCTGGTGAGATTGATCCAAATCCAGAATCCAAGCCTGCACGTCCAGACCCTGTTGATATGGATGAGGATGAAAAGGAAATGCTATCAGAAGCAAGGGCTCGCTTAGCAAATACCAGGGGAAAGAAGGCAAAGAGGAAAGCAAGGGAGAAACAGCTTGAAGAGGCCAGAAGGCTTGCTTCTTTGCAGAAACGGAGGGAATTAAAGGCAGCTGGCATTGACAATAGACATAGGAAAAGGAAAAGGAAGGGCATAGACTACAATGCTGAGATACCCTTTGAGAAGAAACCACCGCCAGGTTTCTATGATGTTGCAGATGAAGAAAGAGTGGTGGAACAACCTAAGTTTCCGACAACTATTGAAGAACTTGAGGGGAAAAGGAGGGTTGACTTAGAAGCTCAATTAAGAAAGCAGGATGCTGCAAAAAACAAAATTGCACAGAGGCAGGATGGCCCTTCTGCTATATTACAAGTCAACAAGCTTAATGATCCTGAAACAGTCAGGAAGAGATCAAAACTGATGCTTCCTGCGCCACAGATTTCGGATCATGAATTGGAAGAAATTGCGAAGATGGGTTATGCAAGTGACCTTATCACAGGGAGTGAGGAGCTTGCAGAAGGAAGTAGTGCTACTCGAGCTCTTCTAGCAAATCATGCTCAGACACCACGGCATGGAATGACTCCATTCCGAACCCCTCAGAGAACACCCGCTGGGAAGGGTGATGCTGTTATGATGGAAGCTGAAAACCTTGCAAGGTTAAGGGAGTCGCAGACACCATTATTTGGTGGGGAAAATCCTGAATTGCACCCATCGGATTTTTCAGGTGTTACTCCTAAAAGAAGGGAGATTCAAACTCCGAACCCAATGTCTACTCCTTTGTCAACAACACCTGGACCCATGGGTCTTACTCCAAGAATTGGCTTGACTCCATCGAGGGATGGGTACTCCTTTGGAATGACTCCAAAAGGAACCCCTATCAGAGATGAGCTGGGTATAAATGAAATAGATATGCTTGATAATGCAAAGCTTGAACTCCGTAGGCAAGCTGAGCTGAGAAGTAACTTGCGTTCTGGTTTAACCAATCTTCCACAGCCAAAAAATGAATATCAAATAGTCATCCAGCCGCCTCCAGAAGAAAATGAAGAGCCAGAAGGTAAGATCGAGGAAGATATGTCAGATAGAATGGCAAGAGAGAAGGCAGAGGAGGAGGCAAGGCAGCAGGCATTACTTCGGAAAAGATCAAAAGTGCTTCAAAGGGAATTGCCTAGACCTCCTGCTGCTTCATTGGAACTTGTTAAGAAATCATTGATGAGAGCTGATGAAGACAAGAGTTCTTTTGTCCCTCCCACTTCAATTGAGCAGGCTGATGAAATGATAAGGAAGGAACTCCTGAATTTATTGGAACATGATAATGCCAAGTTTCCCCTTGACGAAAAAGTTGAGAAAGAGAAAAAGAAAGGAGTCAAGCGTGCTTCAAGTGGAAAACCTGCTGTTATAGTCCCAGAAATAGAAGACTTTGCAGAAGATGAGTTGAAAGAGGTATGCATCCTCCCCCCTAATTTAAAGTCTATGTGAGGTATGCACTGTGTTATTTATCATGTATTGTTTGATAACATAATTTTACCTGATCACTTTAAGTGCCAATACATATTCTTTTTTCTTACTGTGTTGAAAGTTATGTACGTTGATGTTTGCTCTATTTTAGCTTCTTTATATCCCAGGTTAATGTTTCTTACAGAAGCTGGGGCTCTTTTGGCTTCAATTCTCCCTTCTTTTTTTTTCCTTTCTTTCTTGATATATTGGGAGTTGGAAGAAGTGCATTGTTTCATTTATTTTGGAAATTAAAATGTGATGACTTTCATGTATGCATAGCTTGCTTATCACCCCTCAACCCAAAAAAAAAGGAACAAGAGGAACAAAAAAGTAAAAAGTAGAAGAAAATAAAGAGCATAACCTGTTCTGTTCTGTTTGATAAATTAGTGGGAAGTGGGAACAAATTGCATGGGATGGATGGGATCATGGTTGTCAAGGCGGCAAGGTGACCAAAGTTATTGGGGCTCCGCCTGGGCGATTAGGTCACAAAGCGGCGCCTAGGTGGCAATAAGGGAACCAAAGCAGTTGGGTAAAAAATTTTCAATACAACTACTTTTAAACTACTTTTCAATACAACTACTTTCTATAATAAGCTAAACAAATATTCAATAGTCACATTCATCCAAAAAAAAAAAAAAAGCATTTAAGAATCATAATTATGAAAAATTATTAAAAAAAAAAAAACACAAACATAAGTTCATCTCATCAAACCCTTGTTGTCAAAGCGTCCGCCCTAGGTATTTACTGATTCATTGATTGTCGATGTTTTGAGTATGGCTCATGCTTCAAATTCTGTTGCTGACGGTCCTATGTGTCTTTGGGCCTTAGAGTTCCTTTGTAGTTTGGGCGTCAATTAAGCGATTCAAAACAAGGCGGTTGAAAAACCGCCTTGCCACCTAGGCACCTAGGCACGCATAGGCGGATGCTTTGACAACCATGGCTGGTATGCATTTAGACTTCTCTTCTTTCACCCTTTTTTTGTTGGGTGTATGTGGTACCAGTTCTATGTAGACTTGTAAATGGATTGGATTCGGCTCAGATACACTAGTATCAGAATCCGATTAGCAAAACCGTATCCGAATCCGAATCTGCCAGAAATTTAGAGAAGGCATTTGAATTCGCATCCGAAACTTTATTGGATATCCGATAATAATCCGATCTGATAAACTATCCGATTATTAATTGGTGGTTGTTATTTTTTATTTTTTATTTCCGATTTCCAATTTCCGATTACCAATTACCGGTTTCCGAATCCGATCATTAACCCATTTTCTAGAGAAAAGTATTTAGTACTTTACTCTAACCGGATGATTTCCAATTACCAATATACCGGTTTCCGAATCCGATTATCATCCATTTTCAAAGGAAAAAAATGTTGAATACTTTACTCTATCAGAATAAATTTTTATCCGGATATTATCTGATCCGATAAGCAATTATCCAAATCCGAATCCGGTTGCTTAGCGGACGGATACGGATTTTTTCCGGTAAGAAAAATTTCGGATAGGGACACCCTTAAACAAATACGAATGCGAATTTGGAGGCATATTTCAGCTATCCATTTACAGGTCTAGTTCTATGCTTTGAGCTGGAATTTTACACATTGCACTTATTCATTTTATTTTCACCTGCTTTCGATTGATGCTAATTGTAAATTCAACCTTATTTCTCCATCTAGAAAAAAGAACAGCTGATTTTTTTTAATACACTGGTTGCTAAGGAGTTTTGTTTGAGTAATTGACCTCTTTTGGTTTTACAGACCAAAGGGATTTCCAGCATGGAAACTTTGATTATTGCTTGTCTGGTCTGTAGAGGCCGTTGAGAAAATGGGTAGGTTAGATGTGATGTAGCTCTCCATTGATAGGTGATCAACTGGGAGCTAACAGACTGGGATCTGATCTAGAACAGGCAGTTCAAATGGTTGGGTTTTGGGTCAACATAAGGTTAAGTTTGAGATTTTGGTAATGCTCCACATGTTTTCCCCTTCTCTAGCTGTCTACCAACTTACCAACAGCTGGAGATGGAGACATTTTGTGGGTCCCATAGGCCATTAAGTGGAAAAGGATTTGTTAGAATTTAGAAGTTTTTGACACCAGCTTGCATGGGGAGGGCTTGTGGATGCAAAGATCTTTTTGATTTTTTAGTATTTAGCTTCTACTTCATCATATTTGATAGACAATGAATAAGTTAGGTAGGAGTCTCTATTTCTGGGTTTTGTTCTACTCCCATCATAATTGTTTTTATTTACTTTGCAGTTAAGATACTCCACACAGTTAGGAGTGTCTTTTCCTTGTAATATGCTCCATTTCTTATTATAATGAAGAGGTTGGGCTACTAAAGTTCACAATTTGAGTTGTTTGATAATTCTGGCTCCATGAGGGTGATGCTCTGCTGTGGATCAGTCACCAACCAAGGTGATGTAGTCCATTGGAGCGATGGTGGTAAAACCTGTTTATGACATCTGCTTCCTTACTGTCTCTTCTCATTTTTCTCCCTTCTGTTGATGCTATCAGATTTTTCTAGCAGGTAAACCCCCTCTACTGTGGCTCCTTCAGGCGTGCTCTCACATTCATTTGGAATCTTCTTTATTATTCTATCCTATTTTGCCATAAAACTTTCTGCTTATTTCCTGTACAGAAACCAGCCCCACTCTTTCTCTGTCTCTCCTTTCTTCTTCTTCTTCTTCTTCTTCTCCTCTCTCTTTTTTTTTTTTTTTTTTTTTTTTTGGGGGTTGGGGGCCGCGGTTTTGGTTTTTGTCTTGTTATCCATTGGTTCCTACGATTTGTTAGCTCTCGTCTATCTTTCCTATCAGTCTTTGGTGGTTCTTCGCTGCATATTAATGAGTTTTTGATTTGAGTTCACTGTCCAGCTAGTTCTAATTCTGGATGCTGGTAGTCAAACTGAGATTGTAGTCTATTGAAGGAATCAGTCCTCGGATTGACTTCATCTTTTATTGTTATCCTTTTCCCTGTTCAGTTGTTGAACTCTGTTTCCTTGATATCCTATTTTCTAAAGATTCAACCGTTAGATCTGCCTTTTCGTTTGAAAGATTAACTTTCGTGGTGAGGGGTGTATTCGTTCCAAATACTAGCACTACCTGACCACTGTTGGATTCTGAAATAGATCTTTTTAAATTATATGCCATATTTTGCTTACTTTTATTGCTTTGTTTCTGCTTTGTGGGTGTTGCATTTCTTTTTTCTTATCTACGTTAGAACACAGGGTGGAGAGTTTTGGAGTATGTAATCGTTGGGTAACCAATTTGGTTTGGTCGTGTTTGTTCATTATTTGTTGGCTGTTTTAGTAAAAGGATTGGCCCAGGCCAAGAACAAACTGGAAAGTAAAATTTTAAATTTGACCTATAAATCAAAAGGAAGGTTAGTATTGGGTTTTATTGTTATTTTTATTTTTTATTATTGGTTTGAGTGAGTGTGGAGGTTTGGTCCGGCCCGGGTTATGATACCCTTGTATGTACATGGATAATGATTAATCATGGTCAATCCTAGTCTGACAGGGTTAGGCCTGGGATTAGGTTTCCTTGCCCTGTGGAAGGCTGGCCTTGGGCTGAGTTCTTGTGACTTGGGGCTAGGCCTGGGTTTTCAATAGCCTCACATAGCCTGGCCCTGTTGCAGAAGTTATGTTTGTCCATGGTTGGTTTTTGTGTACCTTGGGGATTTATGGGTTTATTGATGTAGCAAACTTTTGCTATGAGTCCATATGGGATCATTGTTCTGTACACATGATTAAGTATTTAGATTAAAATCGTGGTCCCATATGATGCTGTTAGGTAAGTTCAGATGCGTCCATTTTTATTAAGCATTTCATTCTTAATGTTAGTCACTATTTATGTTGTTTGGAGTCTTCTATAGCAAATTTTGAATCATGATGTTTGTAACTTGAAGAGGTGATTGCATATTTGGTTGTGGAGTTTTAAATTCAGTTTTGATCTTTATAAAGAGGGTTCTTGCTGCTCAAATTTATGGAATGAAAAGCTAGTTTGATTCAGTTAATGTGGAGGTTTTTGCCTCTTTATTGTCCGTTCTGTACCCTCTCTCTATTCCCCATGACTTATCCCTTCCTTCTTCTTGCTGTTCCCTTTATTCTTTATCCTTGCAGTTTCTTTTAATTCCTACCCTTGCAACTCCATCGCCACCAGCTGATCCCTTGGTTGAGCTGCATTAAGTATTGTATTGGAGGAAGGGTTATTTTGATTGATTTTTCGGGGATTACATTTGGGTGGTGAAGACTTTCCTGTTTTATTTCATTTTGGTGCTGCTGGATAAGTTAGTTGCATTCATAATGAGATCATGCCACTGCAAGTCTGGGATATATTTAAATAGCTTGACTGATTTACTAATGGGATATCAATTTGTCACGTGATTCTTTTTAGAATGTCCAATTAGATATGAAGTTCCACTTGGAGTATACTTTCTGAGTACCTTTGACGTGAATCCAATTCTAGGGTCGGGGTTTCTTGGAAAGATTCCCTAAATTAAGGATTCACCCAGAATCTTCCAGCAAATAAGTCCAAGAATCTTATGGGATCCTATGTAGATAGAAATTGAAAGGAAAATAAAGAAACACAATTGAGTTGAAAAAGGGATTTTATGATGGGTATGGGTTGAAAGGAAATTAGGAAAACTTTGTCGGGAGAGCAATTCAAGGAACTGAAAATCTTGGGCAGCTCCTTTGAGTCGTTTCCTTTCTTTTTTCTTCTTTCCTTTTTCTCTCTTTTCTTTTCTTTTCTTTTAGCTGTTCTACTGTTGCCACAAGTCAGAGAAGAGGGTGGGAGGGGTTCGATAGGTAGAAGGGAGGGGATGGGAAGGCCACAGGGTTAGGGAGAGGTGGGGGAGTGGCTGGGTGGTGTTGCAGGTTTAGGGGAGTTGTAGCTGCTGGGAGGTGTCGCAGGTTTAGGGGAGTTGTAGCTGCTGTTGAGATGCGGCAGCAAGGGGAAGGGTCTGCTGGGGTTGTGCTGAACAGGGGAGGGTTAGGGGGTGATTTGAGGTGGGGGAGGTGGGGGAGGGTTGGGATGCTGCTGTACTTAAAGGGGAAGGGGAGAGAGGGGGCTGCAATTGTGGGGTGGATCCTAGGGTTTGCGCTAGAGAGGAAAGGCCGAGGGAGGGGTGTGATGGAGGTAGGATGCTGGGGAAGGGGCTGGGTCTGCGTATACTTGGAAGCTGCTGCTGGTTTAAGATGGCTGCTGTTGAAGATGAGACTGGTTGCTGGAACTTGAAGAATTACTGCTGTAGTTGAATCTAAAGAGCTAAAAATCCGCCAAGGCCCTCCCAAAGAGAACCCTGGCTTGTTTCCCACAAGCAATATTCAATCTTTTATTTAATGCAGACCAAAATTACAATCATAAGTTGGCTTATTTATAGCGTTACATTTAAAAAAAGAAAAGAAAAAAAGAAGAAGCACTTAACTCATACTGAGAGACTCTATCTTGACTTAACTAGACTTAGAGAATAACTTAACTAGGGTTTCCTTTTTAAGTTAGGATACCCTTTTACAATTTATAAACAACCATCTAAATAAAATAATTCTTCTTGAATGAAAAGACTGATTTATCTATAAGAGTCCTCTTTAGGAAAAGACTCCTTACCTAAGCAAACCAGAGCCACTGATAAATTCCAGTTAAAGGATAGGAACTCTTCTTGTAAAGGAGTCTATCTTCAACTTGACTAATGGAATCCTATTCATACACAACTCAAATAAGAATTTAAAATGGGCTGGGACTCTTCTAATAAGGCCAAAATTGTGAAATGTATATTCCAGCAGTAAAATAGGGTGTAAAATACCAAAAATACCCTTGTAATAGGGTTTGGGCCTCGGTGCCCACTTTAGGGTTTGGTGTGTGTGTGTGTGTGGGGGGGGGGGGAATCTATGTTCACATCAACCTTCTTTTATTTGGTTGGGAGGTTCATAACCCTTCTTTCTCTGAGAGCATTTTTCCATATTCAAATCCATGACCACTTGGGACACTAAAGAGCAACCTTGCTGTTGCATTGGCTTCCTCTCTCTCTCTCTCTCTTTCCCCCCTTTTTCTTTTTTTAATGATACTCATCAAATACACTGTATGGTTGCTAGTTTGGGATTACTTATGTTAGGAATTCTTTTTCTTAGAATGAAGAAGTTGAAATTCATTTAGGGACAACTGGGATCTGGTAATGCCTATATAGAGTAATGGTACAAACATGTTTGGGGTTTGGGCAGAATGGTTCTTTTCCACGTGAATTGATGTTCAAACCTTGTGTGTTCATGGTGGATGTATTTCTATTTTTTGTTTCATAGTTACATAGTTATTATTTCTTTTTACATTTCTTACTGTCCATTACTTGTAGGTTTCACGTCATTTAATCTCCTAAATCTTAAGGACAATGCCAGTGTGATTTATTCTCGGAAAGAAATGAACTTAACCATGCTTTTACTTGCGGAAAAAAATGATAGTTATGTTTCTCTCTTGTTTGTGGTAAGAAGTTTTGCTTTGTTTTGGTGTTTGTGTTTTGGAGGTGGGAGGTGGTTATTCTTGGATATTAAGTTTTGAATAAGTAATTGTATTTTAAGGCACTTAATTGAATCAACCTATGGGCAACTTAACTCTTGTAAACATTTATTCTTGGGCCCAATTGGTGAAGAGGATTCTACTAGGAAGAGCTGCTTTCTCTATATGCATGGGGTTTGAATCTGGACATAAGGAGTGGCTGACAAATATTCTCCTTCAGGGGTGGCAATCTAGTTTCATCTACTGCTTTAATTATTTCTTATAAAGGATATTTGTTTACATTTCCCAAAGCCTAAACGATGCAGTTTAGATTGTTGGATTGGGTCTCTTGATACTTTATTTTGGTCCATTTTGGGTTCCATGTGCCGGCCCTAGGATTAATTTTATGGATAAAATTGCATGGAACCCATTTATTGCATTATTAGCTGGTTTCAGGATGTCCAGTGTCCGTTTTAGTTGCTTAGTTTATCTAGAGGATGTTCAAGTTTTACAAGATAGTTTCGACCTGTTAGAAAAGTTAAATAGTCTCTAGCAGAGTTTACTTCTGGTTTTTGTTTTCTATATATAGTTACTTTGGATCTCTGTTAATGAATTGATTATTTGCTTGGAAATTGACGATTTAGCTGGATTTTGTCTCCATCCTCTCAATTTTGTAATGAGAGTCTTTCTTCTCTCTCCTTAGACATGGTGTCTCTGAATTACCTCTCATTTTGTCTCTCTTTTTCTTGATTTCCTTTAAATTTCAGATCCACTTTTTAAGGAGTCTCATCTCTTTCCCCCTTTCGTAATAGTACCTTTTGTCCTCTCTCTATAGCACCGCTTCAAAAATAATTGGACTTATTTTTCCTGTATTGCTGAGACTACCCTTAAATCTGGTAGTTACATACATTCTTAATATCTAACTTGGATTGGCATCAGTTTTTTTCCCCATGTACCCTAAAAAGTCTACTCTTTTTTTTTCTTTCTTTTCCCCCTCCTAAATCCTTATGTTATGTTATGCATGGTGGGAGATTGACCCACTCTAGCATACTTTGTTTGGTGATTCGAATGACTTGTTTATTGAGATTTGTGATGGAAGCAGAGGGCTTGTGCCGGCAAGGTCCAAACTCTTATTTGAGAGAGAGAAAAAAAAGGCATTAGGGTTTACTAAAAACCAATATTTAGGATTCTAGGGTTTATGGATGGAATTTGGGGCTGGGCTTTGGATGGGGGACTCTAGTAGGAGGAAAAGGGTTATGCTATTTAACACTCAGCAACATGGTAGAAGATCTCGCTACCATGAAAAACCGAGACCTCGACCATCTCGGTCGAGATATGCCATTTTTTGGGCGTCAACTCGGTAGCCCATCTCGGTGGGTTTTAGTGTCCCAGTTGGGCCAAAACTTGGTATCTAACCTATTTAAGGCCCTTTTGAACACACTAGTGGCCTTGAATTTGTGAGAAAATACTCCTAAGTATGATTTCTAAGTCTACCCATAGTGTGAAACCGAAATGTTGTAGGATTAGAGAATGCAAGGTTATATAACATGTAATATAAAACCATTAAAGCATATAAATGAAAAGCAAATGTATCAAATACATCAAATAACTTAAATGTCATCAAGATTCCATCCATTTGAGTATTTCAATCTTGATTTTTGAGAATAGAATGATAAAATTATACAATTGTTAGAAGTTCTATATAAGTCATTAACACATAAGTTCATAGGACAAGTAGAGAATGATTGAGCTTCCTTTGATGTTGTAGATGTGCTAAGAGTAGTAGCAAGTGAAAATTTGGCTGAAATCCGCAAAAAATGGGGTGGGGCAAAAATTGAGAGCTCTAGCGAGATATGGCAAGATCTGGGGCGAGATATGGCGAGATCTCAAGCGAGATATCCCATTTCGCAGATCTTGATCTCGATCTCGTCTCGGTTTACGTAAAAACTGAGATATCTCGCGAGATCTCCCACCATGCTCAGCAAAACTTATGGTTAGAATGTAATAATATATGAAAAGTGGGCTTCCTGGGAGAACGTTGTGAAGATTCAAATTTAGGGTTTTAGTGGTGGGTATCATGGGTGGGGTTGTAAGTTGGATTGAGTGCATGGGTTGCTGTGGGGTAAAACCATCAAAATATGGAAGGATTCTGATGGGGGTGGAAATGCTGGAATTGAAAGATGAATGGTTTTCCAGGGTTGGGTCTCCTATGGCCTTTTTGTAAACGTTGTAACAAAAACAGTAGGATGATGGGGGAAAAGATGATTGGATATTCTTATCAAGAGACAGTTTTTCCAAGACATCATCTTGTATTGTAGATACACCTTCAAAGGCTGATTCCACAGCCAAGAAAGGAACTAGGATTTTAAGCACCTACCACACCCAGTCTTGTTTCATGAACTAGAATTTGAGGTCCAACTTGCTGCCTCTGAAAACTGAGATTTCAGCAGACTAGTTTTTATTTTTAGTTTTACTTTTGACCAGCTTGGGGGGTTGGGGTGAAAGGGAATGGAACTTGGTATGTAACCTCTTATAGACCTTTTGAACACAATGACATTATTGAGTTAATGAAGAAAAAGAAGTCTAAATTAGAGTTTGATTTCGGAGCATAGGTTGTAAACTCTATGATGAGCTAGAAGTCTAAAATATTCTATTCTACACATAATTTATTCATAAAAGTAATCTAATCTTACATTTCATGTAAAACAACTTCAATAAGCATTAGAAATGTTTGATTCAGATCCTCTAGGGTGTGCTTTAAAGTAAGGCTAGATTGGCGTAGACAGAGGCTATGTATGGTAGCGATCATCTTCATGGGCAACTCCAAATTTTTTGATGAGAATCTTGAAAAAATGAACTTCCAACAGAAAAATGCGTGAACTTGATCGAGCTGGGGTTAAATCTGGTCCAAGTCGAAATCTCAAGTTGGCTGAGATATTTCATGAGTTGTTCTTGTCTAGCTTTTTCAAAATAACGGGATATCTTGCAAGTTTTTAATCCATTCTTAATTTCTCTTGGACTTCAACCACCTGGGGAACACCCAACACAATCAATTTTCTGGACTTTATACAATTGATAACAGTCTCTCACAAAGAAGGCATCAGCCAAGTTTGCTCAATGTAGAATTTGAATTTTCAAGTTTATTCTATTCCTTTCATGATGGTGGATTAATAAGGGCTAATAACCTTTACAAACTAAGGTCCCATCCACACTTGGAACTGACCAATTCTATCTTAAAGAGGAAATGAATTCTTAATAAGCTAATTAAAGATGCAAGAGACCTGTAACTTAAATTGACCCAGCTAATTCAAGTCAAGTCATGTGACTTTTAAGTGGTCATATGACCTCTGAGACAAGATTAAATTAATCAAATAACCTATTTTCGTATGCAACTCATGTACCCATTCTTTAGGTCGAATAAGTTGGGTGGATTACAATCCCAAAGAAGAGTATCCTGATATGGTGCTTTACCTGCACGATGTGAGCAACCCCATTAAGTTGGAATATGCTTTGTTGTTGTTAACCCATATTTTGGATCTTATTGCCTCTCAAAAAAAAAATTTTTTTTTTTGGGGGTAGGGTTTTTGTTTTTTTTTTTTTTGCCCCCCCTTTGGTTGTGCGTCCTTGGCATCGTGGATACCTGGCCACCATCTGGAGTAACCTTGTTACCAGGATGTATTTTTGACATCAAGCTTTATGTTGGGCTTGCTTCCGAAGCTGTTAATATAGCCCTTCTGGCCTTGATTTGGTTGCTTATCTGTCCCAAGCACAGCCTGGGCTCTGAAAAGATCAGCTGATTCAGGCTGGTTGGTTGGTTCATAGGTTATTGTGAACCTCTGATAGCTTCTGTCCATGTCTTGGAAATTATCAGAATTGAATGAACATATTTATTGAGCTGCTCTTCCGAAACGGCACCTCTTAATATTCTCGACAATTTTGCAGGCTGATTCATTTATACAGGATGAGGTTCAGTTTCTCAGCGTGGCGATGGGGCATGAAAATGAGTCCTTCAATGAGTTTGTTGAAGCACACCAGACATCTCTCAAAGATTTGATGTTTTTCCCCACACGAAATGCTTATGGTCTCTCCAGTGTTGCCGGAAACATGGAGAAACTTGCTGCAATGCAGGATGAATTTGAAAATGTCAAAAAGAAAATGGATGATGAAGCTAAGATGGCACAACGCCTCGAGCAGAAGATAAAACTTCTTACTCATGGACATCAGGTATGGTGAAAAATGCCTGCTAAATTGTTGCTACTGTTATCGTGGTCTTTATCACAGCTGCAATTTTGTCTACTGTTGATTACTGCTACTTGGTACTTCGTTAAAATGAATTAGCTGCTTCTGTGACCAGCATTTGTATATTATTCTAAAGGTCTTTTCTCATCCTTTTTCTTGGTTGTCAAAATAAATTTGTTACCAGCATATTATATGTATCTTGTTGGTTCTCTTCAGAAGCTTTTAAAATTCATGGGTTACTGAGTGGTTGGGTTCTAATTTGTGTGTGCAGTTGCGGGCTGGTAAACTTTGGTCTCAAATTGAGGCCACCTACAAGCAGATGGACACTGCTGGTACAGAAGTTAAATGCTTTGAAGCTTTGCAAAAGCAGGAGCAGTTGGCTGCAGTTAACAGGGTCAACAGATTCTTGGAGGAAGTAAAGGAGCAGCAGGAGCTGGAGAAAACTCTACAAAGGCGCTATGAGAATCTAATTGCAGAAAAAGATAGGATGCAAAGGCTTCTAGAAGAATACAGATTACAAGCACAGGAAGAGGAAGAAATTGCAGCTAAGAATCGTGCTATTGAGAGGTTGGAGTCTGAGAGTCAAACTGACATGCCAGATACAGAATCTAATCAACCTGTAGCTTCTATGGAAGTGAGTGAGACTTCTATTTTAGCTGACGAACATGTTGGAGCTCCTGTTGAGCAAGTTGAAACAACTTCGGAACAACCATGTCATCCAAGTCCAAAAGAGGCGGATGGCATTGAGCAGTCGCATACAGGCATGGATATAGACGTAATTCAGCATGAGCCTAGTGGTTTTGAGTTGCCAAAGCCTGTGGATCAAACCATCATGCCAGGCACAGAATCTACTGCATCAATGCTAGTGAATGAGACCTCTTCAGTTGACCATCAACATGATGGGCCTCCTGTTGAGCAAATTGATGCTGCTCTAGAGCAGCCAATTCATCCAAATACAAAGCATGCTGATGAGGTTTTGCTGATTAATGGGAATGAAGCCCCTGTTCCAAATGATACTCAACAGCCAGTTGGTGTTGCATCCCAAAGCCATATTACACCTATGGAAGAATTTGTTGACAATGGTGTTCCTCTTTCAAGTTCTGTTGGTGTACAAAGTATCAATATGATGGCTGACCGATGTGACCAGCTAGCTGATGGCGCCAGCAAGAGTTTTGAAGGTATGCAGGAATTACATCATACTGCTACAGCAGGGAAACCAGATGAAGGTTTTCAGGAGACGACAAATGATGGTTATGGTAATGGGGATTTCAAGCTTGTTTCCACCAGTGAAGATTATGTGGTTAAATCAGATGATGCCCCAATGGCAAAGACCACAGAAGCAGTTGGTGTAAATGCAATTGTGGATAGCAAAGATCCAGTGTCTGCTTCAGATGATGGAGATCTCAGCCAGAAGCCTGCTGAAACTGTGGCTACTCTCAACGAAACTGAGCAGACAGCACTAGTGTCAAATGACCGATGAGGGTTCTCGTGTAATGATATCTTTCCAAGGAAAACATACTATATTATAGCTCACTGTGCGCCATTTGATGGTTTCTGAGGACTGATGAAGGCATCAACCTTGATTACTTGCTTGCTCTTTCTGGGCAAGATTATCATCGGCGGTGACTGCAATTTTTATTTAGCGTCCCCCAAGGAAGAGGAGCTCCTTAAACGTTGCTGTTGAAGAAGGGGGGAAGAGAGTTAAATTCGGTGATATACTTTCTTTGTATTTCAGACATGAAATTTGGACTGTCGAGGTGATGCCTTCGTGGAAAGAAAATGCTTGTGAGGTATGAGGGAGTTAATAAATTCATACATGGTGGGATCAGGTTCTCTCATGTTAGCAAGCATTCAAAAACCTGCGTTCTTTATTGGACCATGTTGATGAGATGGTTCTGGCTCCAAAATTTCATGCTTGCAGTTTGAAAATGAATAGTAATTTCTATGTGGTTGAGTGCCCTGAACATTGAATGGAATGATTGTGCTTTGAATCAGAAAATCATGGGATTTAGAGGGAAGGGAAGCAATGAAAGATTATCTTTTCGTAATTATCAAATTTTGATTTTATGATTTTACCTAAAAGAGAAAAATATTTTTTGTGTATGGAACTTTTTATTTTGCTGCCTTGGTTTTTTGATGAGTAATTTTTTACCTATTATTTAAATATAAAACTGAGCGTTTCTTGCCTCAGGGAGCATTCAGATTCTTGAACTCATAATTATTTTGCCGACAAGAAGTTGGGATGGTGATATCTGAAAAAGCTTGAGTAATGCACATAAACCATCAAGCTGAAATTTTGACCGTTGGATTTGAATTTTTGATCGAGATTTCGATCTTGACCGTTGAATTTCGATGGTTTCGATCAAAATTCTGATCCTACTGTTGATATCACAGTTGTTGGATTCATGTGTTGCCATATGAAAGTTGGTAGATAGTTTATTTATTTATTTGTTGAAATTTGGGAGATATCATTGCTGACATTTTCGGCCACAAAGGAACGGGTGAAACGCACAACTTTTCTTCTCCATTTCTCATTCTTAATTTGTTTTTCTTTTTTAATTTCTTGGTATAATTTTTCTCCAAAAGTGTAAATATAATAAAATAGAGTTGTTTGCAAACCTAAGACGTGTATGTATAATTTACTCTTCTTCGTCTTGTGTAGTTGAAACTCATGAACAGACATGCAGATATCAATCCTCAAAAGACATACATTTACAATTGTTTGATTTCATGCACTAGAAAAAAATAATTGTTTGCAAATATAGGTGGTGTAAATCTATGTCTTTTGAGGATTTCCAAAGTATGATTTTTAATCATGTCTTCAGTCTTTGTTTTTAATTTATAATAAAATTCAGTAAAAGATAAATATGGCTTTCTGTATTTGAAAGTAACAGTGGCAAGCACAAAAAATGTTTAAACAAATTGTTTACAAACACATGAGTTGCATTTGTAACTTGTTGCTAGAACCAAGAATATGGCTATAAGTCTTCTCATTGTCATGATAGAGGATTATGCTACCTCTCACACATTTCTATCAAATCTACATTCTTCACAATTCTCAACCCCCTTTATAATTTTTAGTAATTCATATCTAGGATTGTGACACGTGGTAGTTAATTATCCAATGATCATAATTAGAACCCAGTTAGGAACTGAATCTAACAAATCTCTAAAATTAAGCCTCAAAAGACATCCTTTGCTGTGCATAGCAAGAGCTATGCACAATAGACAACAGTGTCCATAGATGCCAAACAATAGGCTGAAAAAGCAACAAAATTACAAACCTATTTTAGATTTTTTAAATTTAAAATCATACTTTTAAATTTCAGCCTATTGTTTGGCATCCATGTGCACTATTGTGTATAGCAGATGATTTTTTTTCCTAGGAAAAGAAAAGGGAGGAAATTGGGAGAAATTTTAGGGATTCATTAGATTTTAATTCTTAGTTGGGTTTTAATTGTAACCGTTGAATAATTATCTTCTACATATCATAATCCTAGGGAAATTGCTTGGCAACACTTGCTGCAAATGCTCGACCTCAACCATTCATAGCACAGTTTTGCGCATTAATCGTGCAGTCTCAAGTCGAACTCCAATCCTAGGTAAGAATTATGAGGAAGTATTGGGGGTGGAAAATTGTAAAGGATATGGACCATCAGGGTGGATCCCCTCTATGAGTCTGGGTCAGCTTAAGGGTGTTGATACGGTATCGAAACCGTTTAACCATACCGTTTAAAACCGCATCGTACCATACCGATTCAAATTCGGTATGGTATGCACCGAAACCGTTTTTTGGAGTTTGATACGGTACAGTTATGGTTTTAGATGGTATACCGTTGGTACATACCGTATACCTTACCGAATTACCGAATACCGAACCGTACCAAATACCGTTTTTAAGGTTAGTTTTGTAATTTTAGTTTAACCTTTAAACCCTAATAGATGAATAACCAATGTGCTAAAGGACTATAGTTGTAATAGATGGTTCTTCCATTTTTGTAGATCTTAATCAGTTAGTCTCTAAAAAACTTGTGCTAATTTGGGGCTGCATTTCTATTATTTGTTTCCCCACCAAACAAGTTGCCTATTTGCCTAATAACCATTGACCTTCTAGCAGCAAGAGCCAAGAAAGCATAGCATTTCATTTGTATTTGCAATTTTCCAAGCATTTCAAGTATGAAATTTACATGGGTGTTTCGTTATACTGGAAGTCTAAAAAATGTTGTCTTGTATAGAACATAACAAACAAACATGTAGGCAACTTTGAATTCCAGAATAACTAACGTTGTTTCCATTTTTTGTCTCATCCATGTCCTTCAGGCTATTTTAAGGGTATGTTTCCTCTGGCTGTTATTTGGCTTAATCGATCTCTTCTTTTTCTCATCTATTGGACTGCCCTTCTAAATTAAGGTTCATTAGCAAAGTGATATGATTTTATACCGAATTCATACCGTACTATATACCAAACCGTTCAGTTATTGTCGTACCGATTTCATACCAAAACCGTTCCAAACCGTTTTTAAAATACCGTTTTCATACCGTACCGAATTTATATGGTACGATATGATTATTGTTGGACGGTTTGAAATGTGGTACGGTACGGTATGGTACAAAATTATCGATACCGTATTGGCTTTACCACCATAAATACAGGGGGACCCCAGGGGTTGGGGGATAGGATTTTTTTAATTTTTTTTATTTTTACTTGTAGGTCCCACCGAATTTGTGGTGGTAAAGGCGTTGAGGTGCTCCCTGACGGGGTGATGATTCGGATTCCCCCTCTCTAATATAGATTTAAGAGGGCCCACCTACGAGCATCCACCCATCTTTATCCTAGATTTAGGAGGGGCCCACTTACGAGCATTTTATGGTCAAAATGGATTTTTTTGTCTTACTTTATTTGATAAAAGCATGTGTGGTTTGTTTTTTTTTTGGTTGATAGATGTGTGGTTTGCTATCCATGAGTTTTGCTCCCCCATTACCTAACTGTTTCTACCATCCATGGCTGAGATCAAATGGTTTCATATGTATAAGAACACAATCCCATGTTGATATCTTTCCAATTCATCGAAAGCCAAATTTGAATTCATCTTCTCGATTTCCTCCGGGAAGAAATTGCATCTTCCATTGTAGTCTTAGTTCTTAGCTTTCCTTCCCGATAGATTATTATAATCTGGAAGGGACCAGACACCAAGAAGACAAGGAGAAATTAAACTATTCTAGCTACCACAACAGAATTGCAAAATGGATTCTTATCTCGATTCTCTCTACCCTTTCCTCGTCAGCATCTGCGAAGCCATCACTCGTATTCGCATAAAAAATCCCAAACGAAAGACGTGTGGGTATGATTCAAATTTTTTAACGATTGAAAAAAAAGATCTGATTTCCACTCAGGCGAGAAGGATCCATGCATAGTGGCGATGCTTGGATTGGATTCATTAGAATTGCCACGAACACTGATCATGCCTTCCACATGCCACTATTGGTCTACAGGTGGTGTTGTTCGTCGTTCAAAGTGTTTCTCTTCATGCATTCTTGGGAAATTTGGGAACTTTCGTAAATGGTAGGTTACGTGTATTCATGAATCATGATCCATTCCTGTTCCGTGTTGGTTGGTTTGAGCAGTAAAGATATTTCTGGTTGGATGAGTACTGACTAGATACTGAACTGGATTTAGGTTTCGTGTTTGTCTTGTTCTAGGTTATTTATCTTCCATAACCACAAAGGGTTTATTTGGGCTCTTCAAGTTAAACCGTAGAATCTACATTGGCTAATTAAAATAGGTAAAACAAGATTTTATGTTTTAAAGAGTTACTTTTGTCATTGATCAAAGCCTTAAATGAGTGAATATTCATACTCATCGAGTAAAAGTCGGGATTCGTTGAAGCCTACAGAGTGTTGAGAGAAGTTTTCCTTTTATTTCTGCTAAAAATCTTTAGATTTTGGTGTTTCAGGTGAAGAACAGAGTCGTCGCAGCATTTGAACTGTGAGAGGGTCAGTTTTGATTTAAGCTGCGGACGAGTAGACTTTTCTGGTCCAGAAAAGGTAAGAATTTCAGGAAATAAAGGGAACAACAGTCCACGCTGAGAGACGAAGATTCTTGCTTCGTGTTTGTTTTTCTTATCTTTTGTTATTTTTCATATATGCAATTTCCTGTAAAATACTTCACTATGAGATGTGTTCGATTCTACTCGGGAAAACTCTTTGAAGGATAAAAGACCAGTCGGGAGATACTTTTGAGTTGAGATTTACAGAATCATGTTCTCTGATAAATGGGATCAACTTCAACTGGGTTAGATTTGCTTATGTTCAGTTTCACAAAGCAGGATTGGGTTTTCAGTTAGTGTTGTAATGTTTTGTTTCTTTACTAATTCTGTTTGAAGTATGAGCAGTTATATGTTTCCCAGAATACTCTCTCATCATCATAATTAATTTCTTGGAGTGTCTTGTTTCATTAAGTCCTTATTTATTTTTTTAACTAACAGATTATAGGGAGAAGAAAATGGTGACCAGAACAGTGGACCTCCGATCAGACACAGTCACCAAACCTACGGAAGCCATGAGAGCCGCAATGGCAAATGCTGAAGTTGACGATGACGTCTTGGGTGGTGACCCAACAGCCAGTCGCTTGGAGAAAGAGATGGCAAGGATCATGGGCAAGGAAGCAGCTCTCTTTGTTCCTTCAGGCACAATGGGTAACCTCATAAGTGTACTAGTCCATTGTGAAGTTAGAGGAAGTGAAGTCATTCTTGGAGACCAATCTCATATCCATGTTTTTGAGAATGGAGGAATCTCAATTGTTGGTAGTGTACATACGAGAACCGTGAAGAATAATCCAGATGGAACTATGGATATTGATCTGATTGAAGCTGCTATAAGGGATCCTGAGGAGGAGCTTTACTTTCCAACTACAAGGGTTATCTGTTTGGAAAACACGCATGCAACGTAAGGACCTTTCTCTTTAATGACATAATATCAAGCTTGTGGTGAGATAGAATCCACTTCTGTCACTAAACTATTGCTTTGTTTATTATATTTCCACTTTATTATATTCCCACTTTGTGTTCCACCGGTCATTTTTTTTATCCCCTCTTTTATTCTTCCCTAGTTGGTTTTGAGGTGGAAGAGCATTCTTTTCTCCTTTCTTTATTGAATAATCACCACAGACATGTGGGACTGAAGTTCTTTCCTATCTTATTTTAATCACAGATGAGATTCCCCCAGATGGTTATTCTCTATCAGAGTTTTTGCATTTTCTTATGACTAGAAATTTTGGACACTTTGGGAATAATGTCCTTCCCTCTTTAGTCCCTTGAGTGTAAAATTGCACTCACAATCAGTAGCTGACTATTAAATGATTGACGATTATGTGGAAGTATTAAACAAGGCTCCTAATTTGATCCAATAAAGGGTCTAATGTAAAGGTTTATTCTTTATCATCATTAAACTTTGACAGAAATCCTGACCACGTCCATACTCCGACCTTGTATTCGTGGGACCCCCTTTGACACCAAATTGAAGGCCACTTGGGTAATCTATGTTGAACCATGACCATGTTTAGATTTGCCTTTAATTATCCAGTGTTCAGCGAAATATTTATCCCGCCATACTTTCATCAACTGGAAACCAACTTTCTGAGCCTGACTTGCTGTGCCATTTCCTTGCCTTCTGGAACCGGTTTGAGCCATTTCTACTGCATTCAATTTACAGCATGATGCATACAGTTGTTCCTAGTGGTTTTTCTCAATTTAATGTGAAAATGCATTCTGTCTTTGGATGAACTGTGGATCACTGGGCTTTGTCTTGAGGTACTCTGTTTAGTTTGATGTATCTCAATATAATCCAAGAATTGCTTTATCTAAATTGAATGTGCTTTGACTTTCTAGAAAAAGAATTAATACAGCTCAGCAACATAATTATAATATCTTTTAATTATATGTCTATGAGCTACTCTCCTCTTTCAGATAAAAATATGAGGTTAGACCCAGACTCTCTAGCTTGGGTCTCACATTGGTCTTGGATTTCCTGGGTTTCACATTTGTTGTCTTTTATCATAGAATTGGTGGATGGAAGAAGCGTTGCTCCACAAGCATACTGACCCCCCAACACTCCCCCCCTTTCTTTTGTTCCTAGCTTTGGAACTGTCATGGTATCTTGTGGGCAACTTGACAAGATGGTTTATGCAGCTATTTTTAGTTAAGAAGACCTTAAGATTTTGATTTAGAATTCAGATAGATGCAGAACATAAGGTTGTGAATGATGTACATATGTCAAGGTATTAACTTTTATTAATTTGATGTTTGGGTGTGCAAGCACACAAAGGGTAGTCCACTTTTTAAATGATCCAATCATCCAAATCAGCCAGTAGGTAGACCAATTCTACTGCATGAACAAAGAGATGGGAAAGAGTTTTTCTCAATTCTATCCAAAAAAGGGAAATAGAAGAGTAGCAGGAACAAAAAAATTTGGTAGCTTTCACTTTTGTGTTAAGTTCATCTTTGTAGCTTCGTATTTGGACAACTAGAATTTGGGAATTTTCAAATTTATTGACTTTGGCGACTAATTATGTGCCTGTCCTTTAAAACTCATAGTATCTTGGATATGGTAGCTCGAGAAAGTGATGTTGATTTTCATATTTGAAAGTTGAAACAGAATCTTAGTTTTTTCCCCTCTTACCATTGTCATTCAGTGTTATCCAATTGCTTCATTTCATACCATGCTGTTTTTTGACATTTGCCTTTTTATCATTGCAGTCTTGGTGGTAGATGCATTTCTGTTGAATATACAGACAAAGTTGGAGAGCTTGCCAAAAAACATGGGGTGAAGCTTCACCTAGACGGAGCACGGATCTTCAACGCTGCAACTGTAAGTAATGATTTATTTGATTCCAAAAATGTGATACTGATGCCTTTTTTTCCCCCTTCTTTTTGGGTATGGATTTCTACTAGTTCCATCTCTCCCCCCCCCCCCCAAAAAAAAAAAAAAAAAAAAAAAAAAAAAAGGAAAGGAAAACAAACACAAACACACACACACAGAAAAAGAAAAAAGAAAACCCCTCCTTCCATGCATTTTATATTTTCCTGTTTAGAACAAAAATCTTTCAACGGTACCGATTAAAAAACATTGATATTTTCTGCCATGTAACATCTGCCTGATCTTTGTCTCTAGGGTGCTGATCACAATCAAGTTTCAGACTTGTGTCTATTTGAGAATAAGTTAGGGATGGATCCCTAGTATTTAATGGATAATTTGATTACTTCTATGAATCCTAACTAATTCACCTGAGTAACATCTCTTGGTTAAATTTCTGGAATGTTTGGGCGTAAGTTGGGAATGATCAAATGGGATTTCTTTGAATTGGACTTAAAAGGCAGATGGATGTAGTTTTGCAAGGGAGAGGTGGTAGACTCTGTCCATAATCTTGAATGCATGGCCATATGAGAGTGGTCAAGGAGATCCATCCTAAATGAACTAGCTTATAGTTGTCCATTCAAAGGTTTTATGGCTTGATCTGAAGGTGGACTTTTAGAGTTCACTTTATAAAATGTTCATGCAAATCATCGAGGTCCATAGATCAAATATGTTTCTTCATCTTCTACTTATATTCATTTACGATTTTAGTTTGGCTTGCCAATTATGTTTGAAGATATTTCTGAATTCCTGTGCTTGTCAGAATCTGAATGTGCCTCTAGTGTCATCTTTCTTGTATGCTGGTGATTGTTGGGAAGTTTATCTTGAAATGTCTCCCTTGTGGAATTCCTTAAAAAGCTTCATAATGCCTCCGGACTCTAGTTGTTGGATTCTTGAACCAAATGATTGTTCTTCCAGGTCCCTCTTCAAAGCCCTTTACATCTTAGCAGCTAATACTTGAAAATCTCTGGCTATGCCCAAAATTAAGTCCTTCACTTGCTTTGTGTTCCCCAAGAAATCTTGTGTCATGTTCTAAAGGAGAATGAAATAAGGCCCAATTCTGTGCTCTCTTATTGACGAGAAATATATTAGTCAATTGGTTGAGAAAAGATAGGTGCGGCATTACAGATGGAGAAATGATACACCACCTAGTTACTTTGGTGTGGCTGACAAAATCTGGTATTACTCGACCTTGGTCATATCTGTTGCTATTTGAAGTACTCAAAAATAAAATGAATAGTAGGACTTAACAAAGACTTTACATGTCTCGAACATGATCAACCAATTAGCTTATTGGGAATCCTTTGTGAAAATATCCTCAGATATTGGAGACTAGTTGCTGTATCTTATCCTGTTTCAACCCCACCCAGAAAACATAAAATATAAATTTGATGCCCCTTTCTACAAGTATCATGTAGTTCAATTTGATGATTTCTACATGATAATTCTTATTGAGTCCTCTTCATCTTGATCGGAATAGTAAGGTTATTCGTCTTCTTTTGTGTTTAGCATAGTTTGGCTCCAAAAAGTGCATAGTTTTGGATCGCATTTGAGGCTGTATGATTGCTGATGGCTTAGATATTGAGCTTTTGTAATTGGAGGTGGTTCCAAATTTCAATTGCTAATTAAATTGGGCGCTGACTTGAATGTATTGCTGGGGAAATTATCTCTGGTCAAAATTATGAATTATTCTCTAGCAGACTCCCTTCTAACGGGTAGGTTGATATATCTCTCCATATTATATTGTTGAAATTTTGGTAGTAATTCTGAGGGCCTTTTTTTCCCTAGCCCCTCCTGTGCTTGTTCTTCTATATTGAGCTTGGAGAAAAAACATGCAATACAAGCCTTGACTAGGGTGATAATATTCTAACTTAACTGTAGCTGGATCTATTGCTCAAACTTGACTGGGACTTGAATCCATGCTGAAAAGTTCTTTCATTAAATTTTGTGCTTCTTCTTGTTGTCCATTTTTTTTTATTGGTTTTTGCCTAATAGTTTATGAATGATTTTGAAGAAGTAAAATATGAAGCCTACAGAATGGAACTTATTGAGACTTCTATATGTTGATAGCTTAGGACCTTAAGTATAGAAAAGAAAAGGTTTTTGCAGGAGGAAGAACTTGAATCATCTTCTTTTAGAGTTACGTCTACTACTGTTACCTACTTACCTGTATTGGTGCCAAATAGGCAGATTAATGACTTTCTTATGTTTCTGCTAGGCGCTTGGGGTTCCCATTGATAGACTTGTGCAAGCTGCAGATTCAGTTTCGGTATGATTTTACCTAGATGCTGACTTCTCAATTCTAAAACCTGTGCAGTCAAAAGGATGACTACTTTCAAATGTGATATATTCCAAAGTTGATCACCCTGCGAAGTAAATTAACATTACGTTGTTAATCTGACTTAATTTATGTTGTTTGTCTCTTCATCATATTCATGAATTAGGTCTGTCTCTCCAAAGGTTTGGGGGCTCCTGTTGGATCTGTTATTGTAGGTTCAAAAAGCTTTATTGCCAAGGTAATGATTATAAATTTGTAGTTTAATGTTTTCTCTTCTTTAGAGGATGGTACCCAATATGTTTGTTTCTGTTCTAGGCTAAGATACTACGGAAAACCATAGGTGGGGGAATGAGGCAGGTTGGTGTCCTGTGTGCCGCTGCTTTTGTTGCATTGCAAGAGAATCTCCCAAAGCTTAAGGATGATCACCGGAAAGCAAAACTTCTAGCAGGTCTAGCTTATGTCCTTATTGTTACTTGGATGCTAGTTGTGATGTTTTTGTTTAATTTATTAATATTTGTGCTTGCTATTGTCAGAAAGTTCATCCTCTCCTTGTGCTTTACTCTACATTTTACATGTGTGTTTGAAGCATTACAACCATAGTGATATATGCTCTATTTTCTGTTGGCTGTGTCAGTCGCTATTGGGCTCGTGTCAAACATACTACCTTGTTTATTAATACATCCTTTATTTTGGCATGGTTTATAACTATTGTTTCTATTATGCTCGCTGTACAGAGCACATAATGTTAATTTCTCCAGGATTGTTCTAACTATATGATTTTTTTTAATACAAAATTATGTAAGATTGACTGTGTGGATGGGTGTAAACAGGTCTCACTTTGTATTGTGATTATGCTCAGCTCACCTAGTTTTATTTTAACTCGAGCTAAACCTGAGCATGCCTGGCCCCTTTGTACCCCTGCATGGCTGCATCATGAATTTTCTGGTATGTTTGATGTAGAAGCTTTAATTGTCTGCAGATGGACTGGTTCAAATAAAAGGAATAGAAGTGGATTTGACTTCAGTTGAGACCAATATCGTAAGTAGCCCCTACAATTAAATATATGGTTTGAGCGTGTACTGAAGTTCTATAATTTGGCTGACTGTTATAGCTGTTGCAAAAGTTGCAATAGCAACTTGTCTAATTGTTGAGTTATTTAAGTTCACTATGAGGAGCAAATTAAAATAATTTAAAGTTTATGCTTTTTTGGGACTCCATCAGTGCTCTGCTCATTCTCGATTTAATGCAAATTACATTTTTTCTGGTTGGGAGAGTGAATTTCTTTACCTTATCTTGGAAATTTTCTCTGTACTGCTTTATTAAGAAATTGAATGCTTAATATAATTCTTACTTTGGGCATGTCTTGGCACTTCCTTTGAACCTTTACCTGAGTAAAAACTGTAAACTCTCATGTCATGTGCTGTTTAGATTAATACTTGAGGATATGTGACTAGTTTTTTTTCTTTGTGCTATCAGATATATTTTAATCTTTCAGAGGGCTCAAACATCACAGCAAACAAGCTCTGCCAGTTTCTTGAGCAACATGGTATACTAGTGAGGACAACCGGTCCATCCAGGTTAGTTGAAAGTTAGTTATGCATTATGGAGCTCTCTCCCCCCTCCCCCCGTTTCTTTTTGTTCAAAAATGCACTTTGTAGTAACTTGTTGACCCCTAAGGTTTGAATTTCATGATCAGATTCAGCATAGTATCAGCTGATCCATCAGAACCACTGGTTTCTGATAGAACGATCTAGCTGATATATTTGGTTATCATCTGTATGGGTTGCATGATCAGGAATTCCTGTGGCTGGTCCCATACCGTATTCCATGATTTGAATATTGGTTCCCCCCCCCCCCCCCCCCCCAACAAAAAAAAAAAAAAAAAAAAGAAGAAGAAGGAGAAAGAATGAAAGAAAAGTCATGCTTGAATAATATACACGTTCACATTTGGATGAAGCAAGGATCTTTGTTTGGATGAATGAAAAATTCATTAACCAAAATGAAAGAAGGGGGAGAGGAAAAGAGTACAATAAGTGATCAATGGGTAGAGCCCTTTGAAGCTAACGGGGCCCTAAGCACAACAAATACAAAGGAACTAGGCACCAAAGGCCGAGACCAAAGAGTCGAGACAAATTTGGGGACAAGTTAGTTTTTCTTCTTTGTTTTTCTTAGAAGCTTTGAGCTCGATAATGAGTAAGGTGATGGCATCCTAATGTAGTACTATATTTGATTGATCAAAACAGTAGCCAAATAGGACCTTCACATGGAATAAAGTTCAAATTTGATAAACTTAAGATGAAACAAAAGTTAGATGTAAAAGAGAGCTGAAACTAGAGTGGTATTATAAGGATAATAACATAATAATACAGGCTGAATAAATCTTCAAAACAGCGACAAGACTATGATGAAGAAATTAAAAGGACAATATGAGGGAATTGAGAATAACAATGTAACACCTGGGCTTCACACCCAACGTGGATTGATTGGATCGAACACCAACCTACCTTGATCAAACATAAAGAGTCTCCATAGAGAAGGAATGTTAACAAAGCAAATTGATTTCAATAAATGAGTTGTCCTTAAACTCATACATAAGTTTCTTTATATAGCATTCTAAAAAGACATAAACATTAATGGTAACATCCAACCACTAGCTAACACCACCTACTTATTAATAACTTAACAACTACTTAACTCTTTGACGAAGGAAAACTCCTTTGACAATGAGTTCTTTTATTTTAAAACCACAGCCCCTTTTATTGACTTTTCAAAATCTAGACTTGGGCTTTGGTCTAGACTATGAAATTCAACATATGTGGGCTAACTTTAACCCACTAAAACAGTCCTAGCCCATGAAAGCCATAGGCTGATTTGGGTGATAGCTTTAGGCTTTTGATGGGCCTGATCCAATGGGCTTCTTCTTTCTTATATATGTCTTCAATTCTGCATCACATCTTTTAGTAGATTGGCTGCTTATCCTGTGACCTCGAAGCAGGGAGAGGGGGTTTAGAATCAAAGGGATGTCTGCAGGTTACCTATGTGACGGGACTCCATCGAGGGTGAAGTTTTGGTCGAGGAGGATGGAAAACAGAAAAGGAAGGTGCCATTGTTGAGGAGGAAGACATCAAGGCATCCTTAAGTCCACTGCTTGGAGATGGAAGATTTAACAATGTGAAAAGGGGGGGGGGCAAGCACCAAGAAATACCCCAATCAGTGCATCCTTCCAGAGTGAGATGCCAGGCTTGAGGGCAAAGGCAGGGCAAAGGTCTCTGGTGGAGAGGCCATCAGGGGGGGGGATGAAGGGGAGGCTAAGATCAGAGATGGTAGAGGAGGGTGAGGGTGCTGGAGGACCAAGGTCTCAGATCAGGGGGAGGAGAGGATGGTGGAGGGGAAGGTGGAGTGGATGGAGGGAGAGGGGAAGGGACAGAAATAGATGCCAGGTGGTGGGTAGAAAAAAGAACAGGCGAGCGGAAGGATCCTGAAGGCCGGGGAGGAGCTTGCTCCGTCAGGCTATCGGCTAACTTGCCTAGCAAGGATTCATCCATACTATGGGTAAAGTTTGTTAGAACATGATTCATTCTGAAAGGTTATTTGTTGAAGAAATAGCATGTTGTATCAATGGTGAACTCTGAGGATACTTCAGCCACACTGGATCAGTACAGAATTCTAGCCTCACCCTAGAAAAATTCAACGGGTCGCACACTAAGCATAGCAATCACACAAAATGGCTAATTGGATTTTTATTACCTTATAGAATTAATAAATGAATAAGAAAGGCTTTTGTTTGAATTCTTGGCATGGGACATAATACAATCAATCCATGGTTGGGTTGTGTGAATAAACGGGTAAAACTTCAGTCCAGGAGAGAAGCAAGTGACCGATGGTCCACCTTGCTGGACATGGAGGAGAACGACAAACTAGCACAATGATGCCACAGACAGGCAAAGATAGCAGGTTGCTATTGAGACAAGGAAAATAGCTTAGGGATATTGCTCTGGAGTAATGTTGCCGGACTAGTTAATTAGTTTGGTTGCAAAAAGCTCCTCTTTGCTCCTTGTAGACCACCGGATGTATTGTCCTTATAGCCAACTCTATCATTGAAAAATAGGAAAACGTGTTGTGATTTGGCCGCAGATATCAAACAAATAGGCCTCCGATGGATCTACAAAGCTTGATCATGGTAAAAGACAATGGTTCCGCGTTCAGCTTGTTGCTGAAGAAGAAAATTAATACATTGCTTGAGTACCTTACTCTTTTGCTTATTTTTGAAGAAGGATCTGAAAAAACTGACATTGTCAAGTGGGTCAAGAAATTGGGTTCTTTCATGAATCATACTATTCTTTAGGGGGCTCACTTTGAAACTTCCATAAATTCTATAATTAGGTTACTTTGGTGGTAATATCTTAAAGACGTTTGTTAGAATAGAATTGATGAAAGTTAATATCCACTGTTTGTTCTTCAGGTATGTTGAGATTGAAGAATGGCTGTCCGGACAGTATTATCTCAAATTGTGTGCACCTATATAATGTTGAAAAAAGCAGCACATTAGATATTAAATTTTTTTTTTAGATTCAACTCATAGAATTAATGAATGCTATAATCCTAATTGGCACTTTATTGTCTTAGCATAAGGGCTGTTCTCCACCACCAAATCTCAGAAAGTGATCTTCAGTACACCCTGTCATGCATTCAGGTAATAATCTTTCTTGTTTTCATCTTTAGTTCTCTTTTTTGGGGTCAATTTGAGAAGTAAGATTCGGTTTAATGAATTTCCTAGCAAGCTTTTCAACCTCAGTTCGAGCAAAATGGAATATGAGAATGCCAATCCTTCAACCTGAAGATGCTTCCTGCTCTTTTTTCTTTTTATTTGAAGAACTGTAATTATTTTCCAGCAAAAAGATGAATGCAGCCTCAAAAGTCATAGAACCATCTGAAATAATGTAATTGATACTTCCATTGGTTGGGAACTGTTGTTATTTCTAATTTGCTTTGTCAACTTATCTAAATAGATTTCTTTTAATTCTCCATCTGGTCTTCACTTGATCCTTGCCTTCCTTGCTCTTGCTAGTGTTTGAGCTTTTCAATGCATAATAGCATATTAATTGAGCTTAGTTACATCTTTTGACAAAATCTAGCTTTGTGGGGTACCCAGATCTATAGATGGTGAATAATGTCCAAATTGAATTATTTCCTTACTTTTCAAAAGGTTAAATGTTTGTTATGTCATTATCACCTTCATCAATTATCTGGGTGTGAAAAGCCAATACATGGGTGAGTGAAAGCATCCCAGAACTATACTAGCTTTATACTACCTTTTCCATTTATGCAGAAAATTTTCCCTCACCCAGGTTAATGGACAAGCAATCTCTTCATCCATCATGATATGACCTTATGATTGGACTCCTGGGTGGATGAGTTTCATCATTAATTTCCTCACTCAACTTCTTCGGCAGTCCCCCCCCCCAAAGGTCTGATCAAGATAGTTTCTCACTTCACCATAGTGGTTCTGTTCTTCATTGACTTCAGCTACTGATCTGATAAAAACTCTAAGCCATGCTGTAAGAATTAACACACAGGAACAAAGAGATTTAATGTGGTTTATACATCAACCAGTGTGCTATCTCCACAAGCAAGAACTTGTGAAGAAGACTATAATGGAGATCTCAACCATAAGATGAAAATTCCAAATCCCATTGGTTCAAGCTCTCAACTTTCAACAGAGATTTTACAAATCAGGTTATCTGGATTGCTTGCCAAGATATGTTAGTGCGGTTTATCTTTAAAATCGAATATTTTAAAATCGAATATAAGAATTTGGAACAGAATGTAATACATGAACACAACCAGGTGTGCATGTATTCATTTTCACATTTGGCACGCAGGGAGGGAGTTTCTGGAAGTCCATTTATTACTCTATCAATGATTCAAGAAACAAATAGCAATAGATGCGTTGGAGTCCATTTGGCTGGGACCCAAAAGCAAGCCTGGAACTACTTTTAAATTCATTTATTCAAGTGAATGGTCTAAGGAGCACCAAGTGTTTTTAACCATCCTTGTTGTTCTTTTGAAGCAAATCCACTGGAGAATATGGTTTGGTCGGTGGAGGGATTCATTGTAGGGCCAATTTTTTGAGAAGTGAAACAGCATCCAATGGGGGTTCTCCAATGGGTATAGATTAGCCAATTCTTAAATTATGATTCTACACTGTTGTCATGTCTTGACCATAGGTATATACAATCGATTATATGCAACAGTTTGGTCTAATTTCACTACATGATTATGTGAGTAATCAAGAAACAGTGTTTAGGAAGTTTTGATGGATGTGTCATTGAATAGAATGTAACTTCATCCCAAGAAAAAAAAATTTAACGCTATTTCATCCAAAAAATTTATGAATCGGAGGAGGATTACACAAAAGGGAAATGGTTTTATCAACAGAAGAAAGTGTTAGAGCGAAGAGTGTTAATGGAGCTTGGATCACCCTTGATGGATTCTATCTCCTAAATTTGGATCATGCATTTGGGTAGGTTTCACATCTCAGGGCATGGATCCTAAGTTAAGACGAGTTTGGATCCTCTCCTCGTAGGGATAGAGGATTTTGCTCCTCGTAAACTCTTCCATCACACGTTTAGGAGGAGTGATCCACCTCTGAACACTACAAGGTGGACTAAAGGTGGTTCTGTTCATGAGTACGTGGTGGAGGGGTGTGAGAGAAGCATAGTTCTCTATCCTCAAGGGTAAAACATCCCAATTCTATTAAGACATGGGATCTGTTGCTCCAAAAACTTGACCACTGGTTCCTGCTGGTGCGAACCTACAAAACAACGTGCCCGACTAGGGTGGTCTGGGGAGACATCTCTAATGATCAAGTTGGTGAATGCAAGCAGTTTGAAGGAAGACTTTGAGAGTGATGATCGACAGAGCCTTGACACTGGGAATGGAATAATGAATGCATACCTCGTACGGTAAACAACAGGGTTTATATAGCTGCTAAGGAGTTACCTCAACCGTTAGATAATCAGGCGTGTTAGGTTCCTAGTCATCGGATGTAGGGCGTCCTTTATTTGCGATAGTGGTTGATTGAATCCACTCAAACATAGTTAGTGTTGTCGAACTCTAATCAGTCCCTACATCGAAACACTCTCTCAACAAAAATTCTTAAGATAAAATTAAGTAAGAAAATTGATTGTCTGCTCATGTGAAAGCCTTCCACACCAAATCTATCATGAAAGACAACATTTCCAGTGCCAATTGCTTAACCTACCATGTGAGCACTGTGGTTATCTTCCTCCCAAAGTGATGAGTCTTAACGAAGGAATAATTGAGAAATTGAAAGACAGTACGGTGAGGTGAAGGACGGTGCCACCCATTTATCAGATTTCATGTGGATGGCACGAGGCAGTTATTAAAAGAAGTTCATTAGTGGTTAAAATGTGTATTTGATTATATTTATAAAGATTCCTCTATGTTAGCGAAGAACACAAACCCACCAATGAAAGTTTTTCTCTTATTTGAGTCCTTTCATGGTACCATTCACTAACTTTTCTTCAGTTGCAATGGTACTATTCCTACTGAACCCCATTATAATAAAGAGTAGTTTTTACCAAATCGAGCAAAACTCATGTTCACAATATCGAAATTGATGTGAGAAACTATTGAAACAAAGAATTTTCTCTCCTACATTAATTTCAAAGGTTTGAAAAACTCCACCACTATATATCTGAAGTACTATTCTTTGCATCTTTCAAGAAAAATTGAAGGAAGAGAGTGTTAAAGAACGAGCCCCATGTACAGTTCCTAATCTGGGAACCTCAATAATCAACTTCATTCCTTGATTAGTCACTAAATTACAAACCCTTAACCTTTTTTGGTTAAGTGAGAGATTCTTAGTATCAACTACAAATGACCAGACAATGAGATGAACCATCAGAAGATTGATTAATATAAATCAACTGCCACAATGCTGTCCTTGAACCTTAATTGATTAATACAGTCTTGCATGCGTTGGATATTTCTTTTACATTTATCTCGTGGTTAGCCCTGAAGACATAAGTTGATGGTGAAGATAATAATTTACATCTTAATTGTCACAGATATGTCCATATGTTGAACATGCTTAGATGGGCTATGAGATCTTGAACGACCAAGTATAATCAATGCAGGGATTGTTCTCCCAATGCCTGCTCCCCCTTTTTCTGGAGAGATCGATCTATGGTGGGATTTTGGAGAACTCGCTTTGATACTGATGCGTCCAAATCTAATCAAACCACTGGAACTTCTCAAATCCAACATGCAAACACAGAGTGAGAGCACGGGATGACCTTGGATGGTTGGGAAGTTACCTCCAACGATCAAGTCAATAAAGTATGCAACAATGGGAGACTCTGAAGAATAGTAGAGCATCAAGATTAAAATCATTCGAGAGAGATTTCACACATATATATTGTTATTGCTATAAAATGGAGGAGATATATTCAAGACAAGAAAGAAAATTAGGACAAGATAAATCGAACTCTTTTATTAAGTTGTGTGCATTACATATTTTTAGTAGAAGTACGATCTTCTATGATATGGAAATTTCAGAGTCTACAAGGAAATATAGTATATGATTCTTACACAAAATAAGATGTTCATGATATGGAAGGATAAATTGTTTGGATCTTTAATTAATATTGAAATGTGGATCGCCAAGATTGCACGTCAAGGTAGTTGAGATTTTCATTTGGAAGTTACATCTTTTGATATTATCTTTTTGGGAGTGATGGACATCCACACTTAGTATTATTTATTACATTCCCTCTTGAATATCCATCAATAGATAATGTACCTCGTTAAAATCTTAACAAGAAAAAACCTTGTTGGGAAAAATCTTAGTGAAGGAAAAATAATATACATATCTAAATAATATGTATTGCTAGTTGCTTAATTAAAAATTTTGCGAGGAAAACCTAGTGGAACAAAATCTTGGTGAAGGGGAAAAAAAATGCAGCACTTATTCTACGCCCCTGATGATAACTTCATTGAATATCTTTAAAGTCTATACATCCCAGTCTCGTATACTAGCTTTTCAAAATTAGTAGGCAATGCCTCAATAAATAAATCTACCAAATTAACACTTGAACGAATTCATTGAACATTGATTCATCATTTTGTTGAAAATCATGAGTGAAGAAGAATTTTGATGAAATATGTTTCATTTATCTCCTTTATGTATTCTCCCTTCAACCAAGCTATGCATGTAACATTATCTTCATATAATATTATTAAAACTCAATTTTTCTAATGAAATATCGCATGCTTCCTAGATGTGTTGGGTCATTGATCTTAACCAAATATATTATTGACTTACTTCATTAATCGCTATTATTTCTGCATGATTTGAAGAAGTGACAGATATATTTTGTTTTGTTGAATGCAATAAAATAGTTGTACTTTCACTTGTGAATAAATAGTCTATTTAGGATGCAGTTTTATGTAGATCAATAAATATCCTACATCTACATAACAAGCAAGTTGATGTCTATATTCATTTGAATAAAATAACCCCAGAATAATAGTTTTTCAAATGTACCGAAATATATATTTAATACTATTTCAGTGTCTTCACATTGGAGAATAATTAAATCTTGCTAATAGACTTATGTAAAATGTTATATCTAGTCGTGTACTATTAGCAAGATACATTAATGCCACAATTGCAGTGAGATATAATTCTTCAGGACCAAGAAGTTTTTCATTGTTTTCATGGGGTCAAAATATATATTTCTTTATGTCGAGTGATCTTAACCGTTAGAGTACTCAATGGATGTGCTTTATCCATATAAAATCGGTTCAAAATCTTCTATATATAAATTGATTGATGAATGGATATTTCATTCATCAAATGTTCAATTTGCAAGGAAAGACAAAACTTTGTTTTTCCAAGATCTTTCATCTCAACTTTTCTTCAAATAATCTATTGCTTGTAGAAGCTCTTCGGGAGTTTTAATAATATTTAAGTCATCAACATATACAATTAACATTGTCCAATATATACAATATATAGCTTCCAAATTTTTGCAGTTTAGTGCAAGGCACATTACTAAGAAATCCAATGTAATTGCGGATCTCCTATCAAGGAAGGCATTTAATCTTACAAACCGGGTTAAATAGCCTATTTCCAGTCAGTGGTTATTAGAGCTTTGCTCGGCCACTCTTCAGGTTTTTGAATAAAGTACTAATTACAAAAAATAAATAAATAAATAAATTATATATATATATATATATATATATATATATATATATATATATATATATATATATATATATATATATATATATATATATATATATATATATATATATATATATATATATATATATATATATATATATATATATATATATGTCCACACACTTAACAAAGTTAGATCTACATTTTTTAATTAAGGCACAAAGGCAAATTGGGTCATTTTTATACATTTCATCTAATAAATATGTACTAAGGTAATCATACCACATATACTTTGATTGCTTTAAGCCATATAATGATCTTTGAAGCCTTATTAAACAAATTTTTGGAGAATTTTATGTGCTTCAAGAATTTTGAATCTTTCAGGGATTTTCATATAGATTTTATACTCAAATGAGTCATATAATAGGCTGTAACAATATCCATTGGACGCATGTCAAGTTTTTTATGTACTCTTAGACTAATAAGATATCTAAAGATGATTACATCAATTTTTTTTCTTCTTCTAATAACCAGTGACAAGCCTTTGCAAAGATTCTTATGTCACAATCTCACAATTTCCTTTTTTTCATTTCATATTCACACAAAAACTGATTTGTACTCCATAGACTTTTTACCTTTAGGTGTTGGACTACAGTCCAAAAACTTTATTTTCTCAAGCGAATTCGATTTTGTTTGTATTGCATATTTTCATTTTGGTCTATCATTTTTTCATTTACATTCATCAATAAATTTATGTTCAAGATCATCATCTTGTTTATTATTTGAACAGTAACATTATATGCAAAAATGTCGATAATTATATCATTCATTTTCTTTTTTTCCCCCTGTAGTGACATAACTAATAGAGATCTCTTAACTTCTATTATTTTTAGGAACTTGAATCTCTTCTGAAATTTTATGAAAAATTATATTTTCAGAATTTTCGTGAGCAATTGTCTCCTATTATGACCATCTTGATAATTTACTCATTTATTTTTCTATGATTTTATTCTTGGAACCTATTAGTTTTTTACTTTTTAAGCATGATTTGATTTCACTTACACTGATAGATTATTCTGTTGGGACATTAAATTAAATTGGAGCATTTACAACTGGAGTATGAGATTTAATAATTCTTGGCAGGTCAGTAAATCTGGCAGTTGATTTGTAATATTTTAAATGCATTATCTTTTAAAGTTTAGGTTCATATTACTTAGTGCGAGGATCTAAATGATAAGATAATGACAATGTATACCAATTAATCTCTTTTTCCAACTGTTTATTCTCAAAATGATAATCAACAAACCTTACTTTAAATAAATATCTAGTCATTGGCAAAAAATTGAAGTATAGAAGAATATCAATATATATTCTCATCTTTGTGTGATGTGGTGGAGCAATTGGAATATAAACCGTAAATTCAAAAAATTTTAAGATGAGAATTATTTGACTTCTGACTATAAGCCAATTGTAATGGGGAAAATTTTATAATAACTTATTAGCCTGATGCTTACAAGGGTTTTGTTTTTATAAACAATGGTTTAACGATTAATTGAAGAAGCTTGATAAAATATTTTACCAAACAATTTCATGTATGATTATAAGAAACAAGTTGTTCAACTATGATTCCATTTGACATTCAATAATGATTAAAAGCTTGAGATGTCCAATCACTAACATTATCCATATCAATTGTTTTTATTTGATGATACGAAAATTGTGTTATTTATATAATTATTTAAACAAACAATCTTGCAAATACCAAATTATGAGTTCATAATAAGCATACATATAATGTGATCATTTCATAAATGCATCTACTTAAACCATATATGATCTAAATGGTCCACATGATGAGTGAATGGACCCACACATTTTACCATGTATACTTTTCAAAAGCGCAAGGGATTCAATCCCAATTTTAGCTGGTGATGGTCTAGTAATAGATTTCCCTTGAGAACAAACAGAACAATAAAATTCATTAAATTGAAAAATCTTCTAGTTCTTAAATGGATTGTCATTATGAATTTTCAATATATAATAAAAAAATTAACAGGCTTAGATATTGATAAAATTTTCAAAGAAAGCTTATTGTACTAATAAAACTTAATAACTTAATAGTTTATTATTTGTTTGACTTTAAAATTTAATAGATCACATATTATAATCATGATGCACTTACACTATGAGATGGACAAGACAAATGCCATTGTTTACAGGAGCAAGCGTAGGGAGGTCGATCGTCCTTTTCACCTTGGAATAGAAAGCATAATGGTGTATAACTTGTTGTCTTTCTTCTCAAGATGCAACCTATACTTTGAGTAGAGTTATGTTGATACCATATTATAAAATATAGAAGATATATTCAAGACAAGGAAGAAAATTATGACAAGATGAATCGAACTCTTTTATATAGTTGTGTACATTACATATTTATAATAGAAATAACATCTTCTCTGATACGAAAATATCAAAGTCTATAAGGAAATACAATACATTCCTCTCTTTATATCTGAATACTTCTATTACTCATTTTCTTGAGAATCCATACATGTATCATTGGCTTTAAGCCTCCTAAGAAATTTTCCCTGGAGCAACATGTAAACTTTAGCATGCTAGCTAGCTAGCTTGTGTACCTAGACGTAGTCAAGAAAACAGTTATCTTGAGTCATAAGGCCAGTGGACATTAGCGCCTCTATGCATGTCTACTCCACATTGCAGATAACTCTGGCTGGGCACTATTGTCACACCTCTGTGTGGCCCTCTTACCTTTCCGGCTTCTTGTCCCAATCAATAGGAGATAGAGACATAGAGAGAGAGAGAGAGAGAGAGAGACATTATTGAGAGCTTAAGAGTGAAAACTACCTTGCGTACTCCTTTTTCAAGCAATTACACCATCTGAAAACCCTATTCCAACGTCAGACAGACAGACAGAGAGAGAGAGAGAGAGAGAGAGGGAGAGAGAGAGAGGATACGTTCAGTTGCACTGTTTCAATCAAAGCAAAGAGAAGGGTGGTTATCATCACAGGAACATTGGATGTATATCATATTAGCTTTTCCTTTTTGTCCTATTATCTTTAAGATAAAAAAAAAAAAATGGTGTAATAAATATAAGCATCTGCAGCTTTAGAATAATCTCTCTATGTATAATATTATATCTTTCACGACTTAAAATATTTTCCATTTTGTTCTCATTCACAACTTTTCTGCTGAATGTGAAACCTTGTAAGTGGTTGGCAGTGCCCTTCTAGGGAAGCATTGTGATAAGTTTTTTCTTTCGTCTCCTTATAATAATAAACCTTTTCATTCTTTAAGGATGCTTCAAACTTGATCCGGATGTGGTAGTTAGTGTTGGTAATAACTTTGCTTTAATTTACTATCGAAATGTTGCCCAATTAGTAATAACCAGTACCTTTTAGTTTCCTATTGTACATGTAATAGTCCATATCACTTCATGTAAAGCTACCAATTCCCCCCCCCCAACCAGAAAAGAAAAAAAAAAAAAAACATTGCTCAGGTAGGGAGAGTGTTTAGGAATCACATTGATTGCTATATAAGAGGTTTGGCAAAGTCAATTGATAGTTGTTCGATCCTTGAAGCGGCTGAGGTATGTTCTGTTCAGGAGGGGGTTCTTTTGGCTGGGGAGAAGGGATTTCGCCCTTCATATGTGGAGTTAGACTTGCATGAGGCTGTGTGCTTCTCGCATCTCCACTAGTCAAGTGTCTTGTGGAAAGCCTACCAGGCTTACTTTTATTTTTATTCTTTTTTTGGGGGTAAAGATCTACTGGGCTAGTTGACAACTAGGCTGTTGTTGAGGTTGGTTAGTCAAATAAAGGTTAACAACGTGCGACGTGAATGCTGCCATTAATTGGATGTCGAAGATGTCTTTAGTTCCGTGCAATTCTTTGATGTGCATTCTTTCCAAGTCCCCCTTCAACGTTAGAGGAGATCCTCTAGGTGGATTAACCTGGCTTTAGTAGTACTTAGTTTCTTCCTAATTTGTCTATCCTCTAGCCCTTTTTTTTTTACAAAAGAGAGAGTGAGAGAAATATATATTGGTATAGGTCACACTCTTATACTGAAAACTGCTGTCTATACAAAATTAATTCTATAAAGATAAGTAGTGTCATTTTACACGTATATTTTGAAATATGTACATGATAAAGTTAGCTTTTCATATGGACATCACAAAACTCTTTTGTAAACCCTTTCGTACACTCCATATATATAAATTGCTATTTATGTTCATAGCAGCCAAGCAAATGGGTCACTTCATTTATCTTAAAAATTTGAGCTGTCTTGCCTTACAATTGATGGGGTAGCTGAGATCATTCAAAACCAACATATCTTTTGGAATATTATGGTCATTCAATTTAAGAAGAAGAGTCAAGAAGCAAAAGGCATATAAGGTTTTATTATATTAAAAATTGTAGTTCGGGAGAAGATTTTATGTTGGAAGTAGAATATATATTTGTTGATATTGTATATAATTATAAATTTAAAATCATGAAAAGGGTACAGATTTGGGAGTTATTACCAAGAGAGTTAAGTAATCAGATGGAGAGTTAAGGAAACACAAGTAAAGGAAGGTGGGGGGAGAAAAAGAAAAGGTGAAGTGCATTGGTAGAAGTCACTAAAGAAAGGTATTGCCATTCATTAAAGAAGGGGTAAAGAAACAAAATGATTTTATTCTCTGAGATTTTTTTCACCCCCCACACCCTACTAACTTTTTTACTGTCTCCATCCCCATCATCTCTTAACCTTCTGTCAACCTCTTTCTAAACCCACAAAAGCCCTAACTAGTCCTGAACAGGTTCCCACCACTTACCACAAAGCAACTCCATCTTCTTTTCTCTCTCTCTCTCTGTCTCTGTCTCTCTAATAAGACACTATATGCTCATCTTCAAAAAATAGTTCAGTTCCTTCCCCTTTTTCGGAAAGAAAATCTCTCTATCCAATTCTCAGAGAACAGTTTTTTTCAGAAAACATAGCAAGAAAAGTCCAACATCACAGCCTTTCAAGGTTTCTAGTATTGCTCAAACAAAGCAACCCCGAAGAAGAAAAGAGAGGTTCGGAATCCTTTCATTCTTCTTCTGTTAATCTAATCACACCCATATCATATCTCAAATTTCAGAATTCTCTTTCCCATCACCTCTCTCTCTCTCTCTCTCTCTCTCTCTCTCTCTTTCATACCCAAAATGGATACCATGTAAAGGTAGACCCAGTAATCCAATTTGTTCTCTGAAAGTTACAGTCTTTTTCAACAGAGACAAATCTGCAAAAGAACACTCATCCTTGGCTGTCAGCTGCAAAGAGTTGAACAAGGTCTTTGTGATCTCTTCAACTGCTGCTTCATCTGGTTCGTCTTCCTCTCTTGATCTTTGTTTCTTTGTTTTTGTCAACCATGTTCAAAACCCTTGTTTTTTACTTCTTCTATCTTTGGATTTTTAATTTGTAGACACCTGTCCATCATCAAAAAAATTAAAATCTTCAGTCACCATCTTTATTATGATCAACAATCCATCTACATATATCTCTTCTGCAGGATCCAAGAATTAGGGTATCATCAAGACTTCCATGGATGCAATTCCAGCAACAGCAGAGAGCTCCAACTCAGAGAACAACACAACCAACAGTTTGGATGTAGTCCCTTCCTCCTACTCTTCTTCCTCAGCTCCAGTCTCTCCCAGCCGATATGAAAACCAGAAGCGCCGAGACTGGAACACCTTTGGCCAATACCTAAGGAACCACAGACCTCCACTCTCCCTCGCCCGGTGCAGCGGTGCACATGTGCTTGAATTTCTCCGGTACCTCGACCAATTTGGCAAAACCAAAGTCCACACCCAAATCTGCCCTTTCTTTGGCCATCCTAACCCACCTGCTCCTTGCCCATGTCCTCTCCGGCAAGCCTGGGGAAGCCTCGATGCCCTTATCGGTCGTCTCCGGGCCGCCTTCGAAGAACATGGTGGAAAACCAGAAGCAAACCCCTTCGGAGCTCGAGCTGTTAGACTTTACTTAAGGGAAGTTCGTGAGTTGCAGGCCAAAGCAAGGGGGATCAGTTATGAGAAAAAGAAGAGAAAGCGCCCACCACAACAAAACCCCCAATTGCCACCACCACCAGGAAGTTCATGATCCAAAAATTACATGATCTGATGAAGGACAATTCGGCAATTTTTAGAACTTCCAAGCTGTGATTGCTGCTTTTTGCAATATGGGTAGCTTCCATTATCTTTCATTTCAAATAGGTAATCTTATTAAATCTCTATAGTATCAGTAATTGTTGTAGTAGTAGTAGCAGTAGTAGTGGTAGTTGTTGTTGTTGTTGTTGTTGTTGTTTAGTGTTGTTGTGTTAGTAGTAGAAGCTGTGATCTTATGTTCTATGTGATAGAGCTTCAATATCGCTCTTAGCTTTGTACTTGAAAACCGTTTATCTGCCAAGTAATAGATTTTCTGGTCTTTATAAATGTGAAATGTCTCTCAATCAATTTCTTGTTCTTTTTTTCTTTCTCGTTCTAGAATTTTAATGGGTTACATCTAATATGGATTTTCAGAGAGCTTCTGCTTCCTTTTCTGCTGTATAAATTCTACATTTCTGTTCCTGCTCTTCATGAACAGACATAGTGATGTCATGTTCTAATGTTTATTTTAGAATTATTTGAACCGAAACACAAATGCTCTCTATATATAGACTTTCAGCTGTTTGGTGTGTAGAGTTGTGGTTGGTCATTTCAGAGTTCGAAGAAAAGAGAAGGAATTGCAGCAAATGGCAGACAGTGTAGTATCCTTCTCGCTCCCATATTTCTTGGAAAAAGACTTATCCGTGTCTCCTGCATTTATTGCTCTCCAACTTAGATGTTTTCTTTTTGCCAACTTTCTTATCTCTCCCAAAAACCCAACACCTAAAAGAGGAGAAAGCATTGAAGAAATCAAGTTGAAACACTTTTAATGAACTCCATGAACCAGATAAATCAAGTTTGAGCTCCTAATGCAGCCAATCTATCTTGTTCTACTCATGGAAAAAAGACAAGAACCCGATCTTATTCATTCAACCATATACCTAGCTGAGAACAAAAATAGTTAAAGAACCAATCTGTGTGTTGAGATTTGAGATAGGAATTTCATAATCAATCTGGCCGACAACCTAACATATATGGTGAACAGTAATGAATTTTGATTGGTTGATACTGGTTTTTTTCCATCTCCTTGAGGTTGAAGGATGTAAATTGCTCAGTCTTCCATATGCTCGAAGATGGAAATTCTCATCCTTCACGTGAAGTTATCAGTATCTTGTGTTTATGTTGAGTTGTCTGTATGTGGGTTTAGAAGAAAAGCCAAAATACCCATGGTGCCATAATGCTCAATAAGTCCTTCGCTGGCGTACTTGATTCTAGTTATTGGATCTAGAACCTGTTAGGGTTTCAGAAATAATAAATCTAACTTTGGCTATGAGTAGCTGATCTGAAGATATATATATATGTTTGAATTAAGGTTAAAGCACTGGTTTACTTAAAGCATTACACTCTAAGTATCTAATTCGGAATATCTAGGCGTAGCTTTCAGCTAGTATTTATATACAACATCAGGTTTTATAATTAACTGAACTCTCCCATGAGGCCTATCATACTTATTGCATGGTACAACAATTTAGATATAACTCAAATACCTCAACAATTTAAAAATACTCAGACAACTTATCTTTCACTGCTTTTAAGGATGTGTTTTTTTCTAAATTCAATTAAGTGATATTACAGCGAAGATCACCGAAACTCGAAACAGATTGGTCATCCTCTATTTAATGGATTTTCAACCAAACCCCAAAAGAATTTTTTTTCTTCTTTTATGTTTGTTGGAAAAGCTATCACTAACCTCGATAAAAAGTCTCTTCACTCTACTAATCATTTTAGGATTAAGTCAAGATTTTTCCATTACAAGGGCCCAGCCCTAATAAGAAAAAATAATAAAAATAAAATAGATTGATTCACAATAACATTTTTCTTGTCATGTCATTCATTATATGTATATATATTCTTATTAAACATTGACAATATATTGCGAGACACACTGAATGCTTACCCTAAGGCTGACTCCATATAAACCTAGGTAAAGAAAGAGACTAAAATAAACAAGGGCAGACCTTCTCGGGGATTTTAGGAGAAAATACAGTCCTTTATCAATCTGGGTTGTGATAATAGAGTGAAGAGGGCAGACCTTCTAATAAGAAATTATATAAAATCGTATACAAGGAGATCATAGGGCAATTAGTAACCGATGTGAAACTAAATTTTTTACAATCTTCCACGAATGTAGCAAAATGTATTAGGGGCACAAGGAGATGTTGGAAATCCTTTCTCATATCATTTAAAGGTTCCATTCCAAAAGTTCAACTAACTTGTAATGTTTCATTAACTGTAGTCGTATTTGTTTTGATTGAAAAATCCAGAAAGCGATTAAGATGGCCAAAGTGACATCAGTTTAGTACAACAGTTCCTAATAATATATGATGTTAAGTCATTAACTGCAACTGTCATGGTGATAGGACTTGATCAGCTTACAAGAATTTAATCCATGATACTCTCTCTCTCTCTCTCTCTCTCTCTCTCTCTCCTGTGCTTCAAAATGTGTTCACTTTGAGTAGACTGAGAGAGTTCTGTAGGAAGTCCACAATCAATGGAAGAATATTCCTTCTTTTTCTGCTTCTCTGGAACCATAAAATCAAGAAACAATAGGGCAAGAGCCAACAAGAGAAAGAGAAAGATTCCATTATAATGATATCGATGGTCACTAATTAAAGGTGGTGAATAATTAGTTGTACTAAATCTGGCTATAGTTATCTCATGCAAGCTCAAAAAATAAAAATAAAAGAAGTATCCTAGACTAGGGTAGGTAAATCCTTATACAGCCAATGACACTCAATTAAAATTGCTTAAGGAATATTTTATATATGGGAATATGAATTCCAGCATAGAAGAGGAAAACCTAACACAATACTGTAGGAACAAATGGGCTCAAGAAAAGTAATTGGTGTTTAAAGTATATAAAACAGATGGGCTCAAGAAAAGTGATTGGTGTTTAATCTATTAATATACTCATTTAGGTTGTCTCACTTTTTAGATCCCTAACCTACATTTTTCATCAACTGCCCTAGTCTCTGGGATCTTGTTTTACAGTAACTTTGAGGATAACTGAGAACCCATCACCTACTTTCTTCTTGAAATTCTAAATTCTAAGAAAGATTTCCATTACCAAAACTCATATTACAGTTGTTTTGACCAATTTTGAAGGTTAAAACTCATTGGGTTTGAAGCCAAATGACCCAGGAACCATCCTTTCAGTGCTTTGGTGATTCCTTCTTCCACTACAATTTCCAGAATGGATATAATATATTTAGGGTTGTACATCTGCTAATAATTTTGTTCTGGTCAAGTTTCCTTCCTTTGACTACTAGTCCCTTCTGTAGATTTGTGGGTTCATTTCCATATTTTGAAAGCAAGAAACTGTTAGTTTCTTCTTCTTGATAAGCTTTAAGATGTTCACAAGTTTCTGGGAGAAACCTAGGATATAAAAAGGTGGTGAGAGGTGAGCTATCCATATCATTTGCTTCTCACCTTAACTTACCCAGATCGACCCAGAAAGAGGAAAGCTATATAGATTGATCTTTAGGTTGATACAGGAAGAAAACAGAAAGAACAGTGAACGATAGAGGAAATGTATGAGAATGAGAAAGATAGAGAGAACGAGTGGCGTGGAAGCTCCATGCAACTGTAGTAATGTCTGCCTTCATTATATAAGCAGTTAAAAAGAAAAAGTTCAGACTCTCATAAAAGGCTGGCAGAACCCTGTGCGCCACCGTACCCTACCTAGGCATATATGCATAGGAGCTAATACCGACAAAAAGACTAAATTGACACGACAGCAACAGTTTTTTTCATACGTGTGATCTTTCCGATCAGAAAGCCTAAAACATTGAATGTGGTTATTTTGGACTTTTCTTACGTAATGTGTAGGACGCTCAAGCCAAACAATTGGATCGGATCGGATCGAAAGTTGAATCACAATTATTGAAATTCAACAGACGAGATTGAGGATCGGACGGACCTAAATCTCGCTTGGCCATTATTGAAGCAACTTTGCTATTGGGATCTGACGTTTTGGTGGGACTAGAAAAGTCCTGTGATGTGGATTCCTTAAAGACTATAATGCCTTGCCACGTGGTGTATTGGGAGAAAAAGCAGCATCTCTCTGATTAAAGACTTGCCGGACTTTATAAAGCGACCGCGTCACAGCCTCCAGTGTCTGTCGGACAGAGAGAATCTCTACAACGTCGTGTACCAATTTCGCTTTTGTTTCTCTCCCTCTCTCTCTACGGTCAAATCGAACTAGGTGTCTAGGAGACTAGGACTTTATCATGGGACCCACTTCACTTCAACCATCAGTCAGTTGTCACGTGGCTACCTGTCATTTCTGTCGGGTTCCTCTATCCATACCAGTAGTCGTGTATTCTGGTTACACGTGGCAGAATCATCGCCACGTAAGTACGATTATCCTCGTCCCGTCGACATCAACATGACATGACTTCGTTATTTTTTCTTCTTTGAGGACAAATCGTATTTTCAATGTGTGGGTCCTACGCTAACCGTACTCCTCCGCCTTTCTCTCTCTGTTTTTGGTTGTTCTGATTCTGAACGGACATAAATGGAAATTTAAGTGAAAAAAAGGGCCAAATTAGAGACGAAACGTCTTGTCACCGAATGCGGGACGTGCTCGCTCGTGAGTTCAAGAATCCCTTCCCCTACGGCCCTACCATCACCTCAACATTGATTAGGATTATATTCCCACACACTTCTCATCCGGTTCGGTTTTCGCATCAATCGGTTTCACGGTTCTGCTATTCTCAAACCAACTCGATAAGCAATCGGTTTATATTAGGTTTTGGGTACTAAATAGGGACGTCTCAACTCTTAAGTCGGACCGGTCCAAATATACTAACTTTTCGGGTGGTCCGGTTTTGGTGTCGAGGACCAAACGCATTGACCCGTCTCGCACAGAAGGAAAGTATCCAAGCTTTTACGTGATGTGATTGAATATCATCGGAGCAGCATATGAAGCCACGCACGGTCGAGATGACCGCCGTACAATTTACAAGAGTGGTGGGCCCAAGCACTTGAGTTGTAGTCAACTCATGCCCCTTACACGTGCATGGGTTTGTATATTATTGTTAGCTCATAGCTGTTACTACTTCTTTCTCTAGAACCGAGCTTGGAATTTCTACCATCACCAAAAACTTTTGTGTTCTTTCCACGTTTCTTTACTATCCTGGGAGGGGTCCACCTTGAGTGTTGAAAAACTGAACAAGAGATGGAATTACTTGCGAATCCGAATTAGGCTCTACTTTTAATGTGTAATAGAAAGGTGTGAGAAAAATACTAACATCTATCCAACAAGTAGAAGATCTAGGCTTGTTTGCATTACCATCTTTGCTTGATGATTTTCACTAGAAACTAATGATCTTAGGCTAAGTGGATGAGTTGCCTGCATTGTTCTTTGTTACTTATGATGAAGTAAAAGATCAAAAGTTCAAATCTTTTTAGAGTACAGGTTTTTTCTTATTCACGTAAACTAGTCTCCCGGAAGAACCGTTCAAAGTGTAAGTAAACTACCTTGAACACCTGAGTTTCAAGGTATGGCAATCAGAAAATGAAGAACAGAAAAAGCCAGAACACCTTGTCTTCCTTATCTTTTCTATTTTCATATCAATCAACCTTCGTCTGAGAAACATAACATGTTCATGCTCAGGGTTTGTACTGTGTTTGCTGCAGAGAGTTGAAGAGATGTACCAGTGTACCACCATGAAACCTGCATGCATTTCCCTTTTTCCAAGAACTTTCTTGATGAGTCAGGATCATAGGACTCATCAACACCTTCAACATTCAGTCAAACTATGAGCAGTAACTTCTTGAAGACACAGCAGAAATTCCATGCTCTCAAGATGTGCCAAAACACAAACAGTTCTTGGCTACTACTAGGGTTTAGCTTCCAAAGAATTTAAAAAGCATTCAAATTTCTCTGTACCAACCCTGTCTGCCTGGTTTAAATACAAGCAAGTTCCCCATTAAAGGGACAATTATATGGTGAAGTGTTACTGCAAATCTGCTTTAGGGGACTTAAAAAACTGTTCAAGTTTGGTAGAAGTTTGAAATGGAAATCAATGTCTCAAGAACAAATATGGGTTTTGACAAGAAAATGCTCTCCTCAATAGAAACATAATCTAGTTGTTTCTGGCCTAACATAACCATGCATGTATCTCTTTACTTTCTCCAGAAAATGTGTATTTAACTAAAATATGCTTAAAGTACACATCCGTACTCATTTATTTTCAACAAAGTGGTATAGCTATGGGCTTTGTGTTCCATTTTCTCAGGGATTTGTTGTTAGAGCCAGCAAAGAAGTCTCAATTTCCAATAATATTTCTTAATTTCAGGGTACTTGAACACCTGAACCAATATAAATAAATTCTCCACTAGGCTTTTAGTCATAAATTAATGCTTTTTTCTTTTTTTTTCTTTTTTAAAGAAAAATTACATTCCTTAGATTGATGTACATAGAGAAGTTCTAAAAGTCCCAATTGTCAAGCTTTTGCAAGTGGCTTAGGCAGAATATCAAGTACGGCTTGCCCATTGCACCATATTTCAAAGATCTTGAGTGTGAGAAGTCGAGCATGATCTATCACAATCGAAGGCAAATTCGCATATTCTCTAAAAAATTGTCAAATCTATCCATTCCATAGAAATATCAAAATTATAACTTCCAAAAAAGCCCTATAAATAACCGTATACGATTCATCGAACCTCTACATAGAGTGAAGTAGTATGATGAACGATAATTAGTTCATGCATGGTATGACAAGTACATTGATCAATATCTGAATCCAAAGGCTCATGTTTTAGGGGTTTTTTTCTTTTCTTTCTTTCTTTCTTTTTTTTTTCTTTTTTTTTTTTTTTTTTTTTGGATTTTCTCATTCTGTGGGCTTTAGATGTCGTCCGAAAAATTCATATTGATCCAACTAGCCCCTTTTCCTGGGCCTGCAGAGGCCAAATGTCCCTCATAAACCAATGAGCCCAAGCCCAGTTCCTTGTTGATCTCCAATTTGTGGGCACCAAATTGATCCACAACTAAGGCAAGAGACGGAGTAATTGGGTTATTGCAAGGCCCATGAGGGTATCCACAAGGACATCCACATGGGCCTTACCAGAGATCTTGGATATGTCCATGGAAATCCTCATGGACCTTCCGATAGATATAAATGGGAATTAGGTTTTCCCTGGGCTTTGAGTCGAAAAGCTAACTTAGCAACTTCTCCAACTTCTGCGTTTTCTGATCCCTAATGGCCCTTAAGAACCAATGAGCCCAAGGTTGAAACCTTCCAATGTCCACTCTTGAGAAGGCTCCACCAGGTGAATTCTATACCCAAGGTGAACATACTGTAGCAGCTTCCAGGCAAACAGAAGGACAATGACAGGAAAATATTTGGCCATGGAAGCCATAAGCCTTGAATTTCTTTGGTGATCCCAAATGCACCAAATGGATCCATGGATAAGGCGAGAACCAGAGTGATTGGGCCTCACAAGGCCCATGAGGGTATCCCACAGAAACATTCACATGGACCTTAACAGAGATCTTGGTTGTGTCCATGGAAATTCTCATGGGCCTTGCTATAGATATAATGGGAAAGAGGTTCTAATGAAAAATGGGAAAGAAAAAGTAAAAAACTATTGAGTCTGAATCCAATATCCTGACAAGTAGAGGTCTTTGGAGTTTGAATTCTCTACTCATTAGGGTGGAGTTTTATGGGGTCCACTGGGGTGCCATCTATGATTCATCTTGCCAGAATTTTGAGATGGGCCACCTTCTCATGTGTGTTAGAGATGTGAAGAGAGCATAAACCTCTATTCTAGCGGCGGAAGATCCCAATTCATGCTCCCTTATACTTCTTTACCACGTATTGAAAAGGTGGCCTGCCAATGCAGGATTGGTTGAATGATAAGATCCATACCTCTTAGTGGAGAGGTGTTGAGTTTGACCCATACATATGGCATGTGTAATATCCCCAATCTCTATATATAAAGGTGGCCTAGTTGACGGCCCATATCTAACTTTTCTTATCATAATTCGAAGGTAGACTCCCTCATAATGGGTAATAGAAAGGTGTGAAAGAAGCATAAATCTCTACTTTGATGGATAGAAGACATCAACTTAGAAACTATACCTTTCAAACATAGATAAGATCAAAAGTTTAGAACTATTCTTACCCACTAAATGTATGTTTCGTGCGTATTGCACAAAGACGTTTTTCCTTTTGTAAGAACAGGATTCTAGAGGCAAAAACCCTAACCGCTGTTGAGTACACTCTTCATGCAGCAACGCTAGAGGCGGAAAGATCCTAGTGATTCCACCGCCTCTGTCTCTCAACCTCGTCTTCTTCTCTCTCCTTCCTCTTCTTAAGCTTTCTCCGTTCTCTCTCTCTCCTTCCTCTTCTTAAGCTCTCTCTCTCTCTCTCTCTCTCTCTCTCTCTCTCTCTGTGTTCCTTCTTGTTCTTCTCCACTCCGTTCTCTCTCTCTACTTTCTCCGCTCTTTACCCATCCTCTCTCTACATTTTTTTCGTTTCCCCCTTTTTCTTTTTTGATGTTGTAGGATGTGGATGTTTCTCCTCTGGATTTGGAGTTTCTAATGTGCAAAATAGTTCAACCATCGCACGTTACTAGCCTCTAGACACTACCGGTCACCACTACAGTCTCTGCATCTTCCGACCGAAGATCTGGAGCAGGGAAAGTCCCCGCTAGAAGTCCAGTGACGGCACTCCTCGAGACTTCCATCCTCCAACTCGTCCCAGTGGATGCTCATGATGTAGGTTCTCCGCCTTTGTGGCGTGTCACTCTTTGCCCTTGTTGCATGTTTTCATCAATTTGGGCGCTTGTAATGCAGAATGCGTTTTATGTATCTTTTGGGCTTTTTACTTACTGTTGTGTTTACAATGTTTGTCTTAAGGTTTTCTTGGGCTTGGTTCATACCTTAGCCTGAACAACATTCTCATGCATGTATGATAGATTGACCAACTTTATCTCCTTGATTTTTTATGTTTATATTCGAACCTTGTGTTTCCGTGCATCTTTCTTTTTGTATTTTTCTTCTCTTGGATTGTGTTTATGTATCTTTATTCTCACTGAATGAATAATTGCTCCTTACCAAAAAAACATAAGAGACGAACAGTTGTCATTATCATAGACACACGTCACACACGAGACAGTTATTTTATCCATTGATGGCGAAGGCAAGAAGGAAGGTTCCTCAAAGCACAAAACAGAGAAAACGACAAAATACGCAGATGCTCACACACCATAAAGCAAGTTCCAGGGAAGAACTAACCACTTTACAGGCTAACACTGGAAGTTGGTTCTGGGGAATGGGGATTTCCAGATCTGGAGGAAAGAGAGCCCACAGGATTCAAGGAAAACAAGGTTCAGGCCCACTCGTCCACAAGATCCAAACGAAATACCTGATCTGCCCCTGCACAAATCAACAATTACAATCAAGTGATCAACGGACCATGCTGGATCCATCTCCTCAATAGCTCCAGTTCTGACCGTGAGACTATTACCAAAAAAAGAAAGAAAGAATTAGTTCTGACCGTGAGACATTAATTTAATGCTCTTTCAACGGCAAGGATACAATTAAGAGAATTGCTCTGTCCATCGCATGTTCTCCACGGTCAGATACTGCATCCGTTATCGCCGTTAAAAGAGTGCCGCATACACGTGTCGCAATCTATTGCCTATCTACATTTGGTCGCGTTCATTTAAAACACTTTTAGCGCGTAAAATAACGGATTTTCATTACTTATTTAGGCACCGTAGCCCTCGCCGCGTCTCGAATAAAAACGACTCTGGATCAGATTTCAGTTCACACCGACACTGTTTGTCTCTCAGATCTCTCTCTCTCTCTCTGCAACGACGGAAGCTTGAAGCAGAGAGAAATGGGGTCTCTTGCTCCATGTTCGGATTTTTTTCAACCTAAAGAAACCCAAACCCTTATAAACCAAAACGAACTTCTTGATCTCTTCAAATGCCAGCAGAAATACATGAATTTCTTCTTCCAAAACCTCGATGTTTCTCAAACCCTATCTTTTACGCAGACTCTCTTGAACGCAAAAGGTACCATTTTCTTTACTGGTGTCGGCAAATCAGGTTTCGTTGCTCAGAAGATTTCGCAGACGCTTGTGTCTCTTGGCATTCGATCGGCTTTCCTATCTCCTGTCGATGCTCTTCATGGAGATATCGGCATCTTGTCTAATTTAGATCTCCTTGTTCTGTTTAGTAAGTCTGGGAATACGGAAGAGCTTCTGAAATTGGTTCCCTGCGCCAAGGCGAAAGGTACGTTTTTGATCTCCATCACCTCCTCGGATGGGAATTTGTTGGCCAGTGTTTGTGATTTGAATGTACATTTGCCTTTGGAGAGAGAATTGTGCCCGTTTGATCTGGCGCCGGTGACATCCACGGCGATTCAAATGGTTTTCGGAGACACTGTGGCCATTGCTCTGATGAGTGCGAGGAATTTGACCAAAGATGAATATGCGGCTAATCATCCGGCTGGAAAGATTGGTAAAAGCCTAATCTTCAAGGTGAGAATGGCTATGAATACAATCAATGACAGAATTTACTATTTCCTAGTTCGTTAGCTTTTTTTGTTTTTTCCCTCAATATACTGGCAGATATATCCTGATAGAATTTCGTTGAGACTGATTATGAGATTGCGTTGCTAAATCACAGCTAAGGGATTCTTCCTTGGTATTTCAGATCTGAGCTTCTTATTTGTCTGTCCCTTTTAGACCTGTTTGTTATTTTCTTTTTCAGCTCTTTAGGAACCAAAAATATTGAACGAAAACTACTTTTTAATTTATATCTAAGCAGTCACTTACTATTGAAATTGTCAGCTGGAGTAAGTGGGTTACTCGTTTACCATGGAAACCCGTTAAACTCAATTACTGATGGTGGCGAGGAGGATTTAAGGATTGCAGGGATTTTCTTATTCCCTAGACTTGTTGTGGCTCTCTAACTACTAAGTGCTTTTCTGGGTTAACTTTTTCTAATATTGATAAATATTGCTAACAACTCTAAGACAGAATTCCTTGCACCTGGTTACCCAATTGATTTCTAAGACACTAATTTAATGGGACTGCATTATCTGCAATGCAGGTAAAAGATGTAATGAAGAAGCAAGAGGAGCTTCCACTGTGCAGGGAAGGAGATTTGATAATGGATCAATTAGTGGAGCTTACAAGCAAGGGATGTGGATGCCTTCTCATCGTCGATGACGAGTACCATCTAATTGGGACTTTCACGGATGGTGACCTGCGGCGCACCCTGAAGGCCAGTGGAGAAGGCATCTTCAAGCTTACAGTGGGGGAGATGTGCAACAGGTAAAAAATAAGTCGAGATTTCTGTTGGAACCCACAACCAACTCAAAAATAAAGCCAGCTTCTGTTTTCTAATCTATATTAAGTATTGATACACTTAATCTTTTTCTAGGAACCCAAGAACAATTGGTCCAGATGCCATGGCAGTCGAGGCTATGCAGAAGATGGAGTCTCCACCATCTCCGGTTCAATTCCTACCTGTTGTTGACCATCAAAACGTTGTGATCAGTATCGTCACATTGCACGGATTGGTCTCTGCAGGATTGTAAACATTTTAGCTTCATATTCTGCAAATAGTAATGCATGATTCTTTAATCTGTTGAGAGTTAAGACACAAATCCTCCAGTTAAAATGAGGATCTTCTGTACTTTATTAATTTTTCTGCGCATTGCACAGATTGGTCTCTGCAGGATTGTATACATTGTAGCTTCAAATTCTGCATGGTAGTAATGTGGATCTTCTGTACTTTGATTAATTCAGAAATGGATAAACATGAAAAGCATATTGTTCCATCATTTGGTCATTCAGGCCCTACTTATTGTCTATAAGATTTATTATCTCTCTTGAATTGTATGAATACCTTACAATTTCTATCCCTCCCAGTCTCCCATTTATCTGATCATTATCTTGGAGGAGATGACATTATCAAACTCACAGTCAATTGGTATTTTTGGCCATTTCATTAAGCTGCAATATCTATGATGTAGTGCGGGAGTGCATATTCTTCTCCTGCGAAGAAGGCACAGTTCTAGACAGCTTAAATATCCCTGATTTGGATTGTTTTTCTGTCAGATATGTTTTATCACTATAAATAGTCATCTGTTAGGGATGAGACTCGGGGAATTAAAGGGTGTTCGATTACTAGCCTTTGACAAGGGTATCCCCCTTATCTGGGTTTGATTCTGTTGATTTTAGTAGCCTCTAGTTTTCTGTCCTATATTTTACTTAAGATCAGGAAGCTTTTTGTACCAGGTTCGCTTTTTTCTCTTCGTCTAGAGTCTAGATCTCTTTCAAGCAATGGGATTTGAGTTAAAGACCCTGCAGAGGGAAACTCAATTATAGTTCTTGCACTGATTTGACCTGCGTTCGTTTAATTTGAAAATTTCCTGATTGCTGAGTTTTAGTTTTGATTTCATATTTCTTGAATTGCTTACAATTGGACTGTTGGCTTTATCTTCTGAAGGACACTGGAAATAGATAGTCGCCATTGACTTTCAGGGTGTTCAACTTTCACCTAAGCAGGTTGCATTATGTTGGTTTTTTGGCTTTAGGTTTGCTTGAGACCTGTTTCAGGATATGTTCTAGTCTTCAGTGGCACTCTTCCCTCACCCCAAAAATAAATAAATAAATGAAAACCCTCTCCCTCCTAGTTTTCTATGGAACTTTGGTGGTGGAATCCAAGACTTGAAAATTGAGAGTTGCCATGATTCACTCTTATATCGACTATTGTAAGATCTCTGAACACTGAAGTCATCCAGGTTTTCTTTTTTTCCCCTACTTTCTCATCGTTTCTTATGCTGATTCTAATTCTTGCTTGTGTTTTACTATTTTGGAATGTTACATCTCAGATTGAACCAAGTTAAAGTTTCTTGCACATCTGGGCGCTTTGATCTCAAGCAGACCTCATCTGATCTGTCAACTCTCTCTTCTGGA